>NC_060175.1:38459156-38554156 GCF_021184085.1 Oncorhynchus gorbuscha | reverse complement strand
CCTCTCTGTCCCTTTATCCCTTCCTCCCTCTCTCCTGGTCATTACCTTTCTGTCCCGTTATCCCTTCCTCCCTCTCCTGGTCATTACCTCTCTGTCCCTTTATCCCTTCCTCCCTCTCTCTTGGTCATTACCTCTCTGTCCCTTTATCCCTTCCTCCCTCTCTCCTGGTCATTACCTCTCTGTCCCTTTATCCCTTCCTCCCTCTCTCCTGGTCATTACCTCTCTGTCCCTTTATCCCTTCCTCCCTCTCTCTTGGTCATTACCTCTCTGTCCCTTTATCCCTTCCTCCCTCTCTCCTGGTCATTACCTCTCTGTCCCTTTATCCCTTCCTCCCTCTCCTGGTCATTACCTCTCTGTCCCTTTATCACTTCCTCCCTCTCTCCTGGTCATTACCTCTCTGTCCCTTTATCCCTTCCTCCCTCTCTCCTGGTCATTACCTCTCTGTCCCTTTATCCCTTCCTCCCTCTCTCCTGGTCATTACCTCTCTGTCCCTTTATCCCTTCCTCCCTCTCTCCTGGTCATTACCTCTCTATCCCTTTATCCCTTCCTCCCTCTCCTGGTCATTACCTCTCTGTCCCTTTATCCCTTCCTCCCTCTCTCCTGGTCATTACCTCTCTGCCCCTTTATCCCTTCCTCCCTCTCTCCTGGTCATTACCTCTCTGTCCCTTTATCCCTTCCTCCCTCTCTCCTGGTCATTACCTCTCTGTCCCTTCCTCCCTCTCTCCTGGTCATTACCTCTCTGTCCCTTTATCCCTTCCTCCCTCTCCTGGTCATTACCTCTCTGTCCATTTATCCCTTCCTCCCTCTCTTGGTCATTACCTCTCTGTCCCTTTATCCCTTCCTCCCTCTCTCCTGGTCATTACCTCTCTGTCCCTTTATCCCTTCCTCCCTCTCTCTTGGTTATTACCTCTCTGTCCCTTCCTCCCTCTCTCCTGGTCATTACCTCTCTGTCCCTTTATCCCTTCCTCCCTCTCCTGGTCATTACCTCTCTGTCCATTTATCCCTTCCTCCCTCTCTTGGTCATTACCTCTCTGTCCCTTTATCCCTTCCTCCCTCTCTTGGTCATTACCTCTCTGTCCCTTTATCCCTTCCTCCCTCTCTCCTGGTCATTACCTCTCTGTCCCTTTATCCCTTCCTCCCTCTCTCCTGGTCATTACCTTTCTGTCCCGTTATCCCTTCCTCCCTCTCCTGGTCATTACCTCTCTGTCCCTTTATCCCTTCCTCCCTCTCTCTTGGTCATTACCTCTCTGTCCCTTTATCCCTTCCTCCCTCTCTCCTGGTCATTACCTCTCTGTCCCTTTATCCCTTCCTCCCTCTCTCCTGGTCATTACCTCTCTGTCCCTTTATCCCTTCCTCCCTCTCTCTTGGTCATTACCTCTCTGTCCCTTTATCCCTTCCTCCCTCTCTCCTGGTCATTACCTCTCTGTCCCTTTATCCCTTCCTCCCTCTCTCCTGGTCATTACCTCTCTGTCCCTTTATCCCTTCCTCCCTCTCCTGGTTATTACCTCTCTGTCCCTTTATCCCTTCGTCCCTCTCTCCTGGTCATTACCTCTCTGTCCCTTTATCCCTTCCTCCCTCTCTCCTGGTCATTACCTCTCTGTCCCTTTATCCCTTCCTCCCTCTCTCCTGGTCATTACCTCTCTGTCCCTTTATCCCTTCCTCCCTCTCCTGGTCATTACCTCTCTGTCCCTTTATCCCTTCCTCCCTCTCTCCTGGTCATTACCTCTCTGTCCCTTTATCCCTTCCTCCCTCTCTCCTGGTCATTACCTCTCTGTCCCTTTATCCCTTCCTCCCTCTCCTGGTCATTACCTCTCTGTCCCTTTATCCCTTCCTCCCTCTCCTGGTCATTACCTCTCTGTCCCTTTATCCCTTCCTCCCTCTCTCCTGGTCATTACCTCTCTGTCCCTTTATCCCTTCCTCCCTCTCTCTTGGTCATTACCTCTCTGTCCCTTTATCCCTTCCTCCCTCTCCTGGTCATTACCTCTCTGTCCCTTTATCCCTTCGTCCCTCTCCTGGTCATTACCTCTCTGTCCCTTTATCCCTTCCTCCCTCTCTCTTGGTCATTACCTCTCTGTCCCTTTATCCCTTCCTCCCTCTCTCCTGGTCATTACCTCTCTGTCCCTTTATCCCTTCCTCCCTCTCCTGGTCATTACCTCTCTGTCCCTTTATCCCTTCGTCCCTCTCCTGGTCATTACCTCTCTGTCCCTTTATCCCTTTGTCCCTCTCTTGATCATTACCTCTCTGTCCCTTTATCCCTTCCTCCCTCTCTCCTGGTCATTACCTCTCTGTCCCTTTATCCCTTCCTCCCTCTCTCCTGGTCATTACCTCTCTGTCCCTTTATCCCTTCCTCCCTCTCTCCTGGTCATTACCTCTCTGTCCCTTTATCCCTTCCTCCCTCTCTCTTGGTCATTACCTCTCTGTCCCTTTATCCCTTCCTCCCTCTCTCTTGGTCATTACCTCTCTGTCCCTTTATCCCTTCCTCCCTCTCTCCTGGTCATTACCTCTCTGTCCCTTTATCCCTTCCTCCCTCTCTCTTGGTCATTACTTCTCTGTCCCTTTATCCCTTCCTCCCTCTCTCTTGGTCATTACCTCTCTGTCCCTTTATCCCTTCCTCCCTCTCTCCTGGTCATTACCTCTCTGTCCCTTTATCCCTTCCTCCCTCTCTCTTGGTCATTACTTCTCTGTCCCTTTATCCCTTCCTCCCTCTCTCCTGGTCATTACCTCTCTGTCCCTTTATCCCTTCCTCCCTCTCTCCTGGTCATTACCTCTCTGTCCCTTTATCCCTTCCTCCCTCTCTCTTGGTCATTACCTCTCTGTCCCTTTATCCCTTCCTCCCTCTCTCCTGGTCATTACCTATCTGTCCCTTTATCCCTTCCTCCCTCTCTCTTGGTCATTACCTCTCTGTCCCTTTATCCCTTCCTCCCTCTCTCCTGGTCATTACCTCTCTGTCCCTTTATCCCTTCCTCCCTCTCTCTTGGTCATTACTTCTCTGTCCCTTTATCCCTTCCTCCCTCTCTCTTGGTCATTACCTCTCTGTCCCTTTATCCCTTCCTCCCTCTCTCCTGGTCATTACCTATCTGTCCCTTTATCCCTTCCTCCCTCTCTCTTGGTCATTACCTCTCTGTCCCTTTATCCCTTCCTCCCTCTCTCCTGGTCATTACCTCTCTGTCCCTTTATCCCTTCCTCCCTCTCTCCTGGTTACCTCTCTGTCCCTTTATCCCTTCCTCCCTCTCTCCTTGTCATTACCTCTCTGTCCCTTTATCCCTTCCTCCCTCTCTCCTGGTTACCTCTCTGTCCCTTTATCCCTTCCTCCCTCTCTCCTGGTCATTACCTCTCTGTCCCTTTATCCCTTCCTCCCTCTCTCCTGGTTACCTCTCTGTCCCTTTATCCCTTCCTCCCTCTCTCCTGGTCATTACCTCTCTGTCCCTTTATCCCTTCCTCCCTCTCTCCTGGTTACCTCTCTGTCCCTTTATCCCTTCCTCCCTCTCTCCTGGTCATTACCTCTCTGTCCCTTTATCCCTTCCTCCCTCTCTCCTGGTCATTACCTCTCTGTCCCTTTATCCCTTCCTCCCTCTCTCCTGGTTACCTCTCTGTCCCTTTATCCCTTCCTCCCTCTCTCCTGGTCATTACCTCTCTGTCCCTTTATCCCTTCCTCCCTCTCCTGGTCATTACATCTCTGTCCCTTTATCCCTTCCTCCCTCTCTCCTGGTCATTACCTCTCTGTCCCTTTATCCCTTCCTCCCTCTCCTGGTCATTACCTCTCTGTCCCTTTATCCCTTCCCCCCTCTCTCCTGGTCATTACCTCTCTGTCCCTTTATCCCTTCCTCCCTCTCTCCTGGTCATTACCTCTCTGTCCCTTTATCCCTTCCTCCCTCTCTCCTGGTCATTACCTCTCTGTCCCTTTATCCTTTCCTCCCTCTCTCCTGGTCATTACCTCTCTGTCCCTTTATCCCTTCGTCCCTCTCCTGGTCATTACCTCTCTGTCCCTTTATCCCTTTGTCCCTCTCTTGGTCATTACCTCTCTGTCCCTTTATCCCTTCCTCCCTCTCTCCTGGTCATTACCTCTCTGTCCCTTTATCCCTTCCTCCCTCTCTCCTGGTCATTACCTCTCTGTCCCTTTATCCCTTCCTCCCTCTCTCCTGGTCATTACCTCTCTGTCCCTTTATCCCTTCCTCCCTCTCTCTTGGTCATTACCTCTCTGTCCCTTTATCCCTTCCTCCCTCTCTCTTGGTCATTACCTCTCTGTCCCTTTATCCCTTCCTCCCTCTCTCCTGGTCATTACCTCTCTGTCCCTTTATCCCTTCCTCCCTCTCTCTTGGTCATTACTTCTCTGTCCCTTTATCCCTTCCTCCCTCTCTCTTGGTCATTACCTCTCTGTCCCTTTATCCCTTCCTCCCTCTCTCCTGGTCATTACCTCTCTGTCCCTTTATCCCTTCCTCCCTCTCTCCTGGTTACCTCTATGTCCCTTTATCCCTTCCTCCCTCTCTCCTGGTCATTACCTCTCTGTCCCTTTATCCCTTCCTCCCTCTCTCCTTGTCATTACCTCTCTGTCCCTTTATCCCTTCCTCCCTCTCTCCTGGTTACCTCTCTGTCCCTTTATCCCTTCCTCCCTCTCTCCTGGTCATTACCTCTCTGTCCCTTTATCCCTTCCTCCCTCTCTCCTGGTTACCTCTCTGTCCCTTTATCCCTTCCTCCCTCTCTCCTGGTCATTACCTCTCTGTCCCTTTATCCCTTCCTCCCTCTCTCCTGGTCATTACCTCTCTGTCCCTTTATCCCTTCCTCCCTCTCTCCTGGTCATTACCTCTCTGTCCCTTTATCCCTTCCTCCCTCTCTCTTGGTCATTACCTCTCTGTCCCTTTATCCCTTCCTCCCTCTCTCCTGGTTACCTCTCTGTCCCTTTATCCCTTCCTCCCTCTCTCTTGGTCATTACTTCTCTGTCCCTTTATCCCTTCCTCCCTCTCTCTTGGTCATTACCTCTCTGTCCCTTTATCCCTTCCTCCCTCTCTCCTGGTTACCTCTCTGTCCCTTTATCCCTTCCTCCCTCTCTCCTTGTCATTACCTCTCTGTCCCTTTATCCCTTCCTCCCTCTCTCCTGGTTACCTCTCTGTCCCTTTATCCCTTCCTCCCTCTCTCCTGGTCATTACCTCTCTGTCCCTTTATCCCTTCCTCCCTCTCTCCTGGTTACCTCTCTGTCCCTTTATCCCGTCCTCCCTCTCTCCTGGTCATTACCTCTCTGTCCCTTTATCCCTTCCTCCCTCTCTCCTGGTTACCTCTCTGTCCCTTTATCCCTTCCTCCCTCTCTCCTGGTCATTACCTCTCTGTCCCTTTATCCCTTCCTCCCTCTCTCCTGGTCATTACCTCTCTGTCCCTTTATCCCTTCCTCCCTCTCTCCTGGTTACCTCTCTGTCCCTTTATCCCTTCCTCCCTCTCTCCTGGTCATTACCTCTCTGTCCCTTTATCCCTTCCTCCCTCTCCTGGTCATTACATCTCTGTCCCTTTATCCCTTCCTCCCTCTCTCCTGGTCATTACCTCTCTGTCCCTTTATCCCTTCCTCCCTCTCCTGGTCATTACCTCTCTGTCCCTTTATCCCTTCCCCCCTCTCTCCTGGTCATTACCTCTCTGTCCCTTTATCCCTTCCTCCCTCTCTCCTGGTCATTACCTCTCTGTCCCTTTATCCTTTCCTCCCTCTCTCCTGGTCATTACCTCTCTGTCCCTTTATCCCTTCCTCCCTCTCCTGGTCATTACATCTCTGTCCCTTTATCCCTTCCTCCCTCTCTCCTGGTCATTACCTCTCTGTCCCTTTATCCCTTCCTCCCTCTCCTGGTCATTACCTCTCTGTCCCTTTATCCCTTCCCCCCTCTCTCCTGGTCATTACCACTCTGTCCCTTTATCCCTTCCTCCCTCTCTCCTGGTTACCTCTATGTCCCTTTATCCCTTCCTCCCTCTCTCCTTGTCATTACCTCTCTGTCCCTTTATCCCTTCCTCCCTCTCTCCTGGTTACCTCTCTGTCCCTTTATCCCTTCCTCCCTCTCTCCTGGTCATTACCTCTCTGTCCCTTTATCCCTTCCTCCCTCTCTCCTGGTTACCTCTCTGTCCCTTTATCCCTTCCTCCCTCTCTCCTGGTCATTACCTCTCTGTCCCTTTATCCCTTCCTCCCTCTCTCCTGGTCATTACCTCTCTGTCCCTTTATCCCTTCCTCCCTCTCTCCTGGTCATTACCTCTCTGTCCCTTTATCCCTTCCTCCCTCTCTCTTGGTCATTACTTCTCTGTCCCTTTATCCCTTCCTCCCTCTCTCTTGGTCATTACCTCTCTGTCCCTTTATCCCTTCCTCCCTCTCTCCTGGTCATTACCTCTCTGTCCCTTTATCCCTTCCTCCCTCTCTCCTGGTTACCTCTCTGTCCCTTTATCCCTTCCTCCCTCTCTCCTGGTCATTACCTCTCTGTCCCTTTATCCCTTCCTCCCTCTCTCCTGGTCATTACCTCTCTGTCCCTTTATCCCTTCCTCCCTCTCTCCTGGTTACCTCTCTGTCCCTTTATCCCTTCCTCCCTCTCTCCTGGTCATTACCTCTCTGTCCCTTTATCCCTTCCTCCCTCTCCTGGTCATTACATCTCTGTCCCTTTATCCCTTCCTCCCTCTCTCCTGGTCATTACCTCTCTGTCCCTTTATCCCTTCCTCCCGCTCCTGGTCATTACCTCTCTGTCCCTTTATCCCTTCCCCCCTCTCTCCTGGTCATTACCTCTCTGTCCCTTTATCCCTTCCTCCCTCTCTCCTGGTCATTACCTCTCTGTCCCTTTATCCTTTCCTCCCTCTCTCCTGGTCATTACCTCTCTGTCCCTTTATCCCTTCCTCCCTCTCTCCTGGTCATTACCTCTCTGTCCCTTTATCCCTTCCTCCCTCTCTCCTGGTCATTACCTCTCTGTCCCTTTATCCCTTCCTCCCTCTCTCCTGGTCATTACCTCTCTGTCCCTTTATCCCTTCCTCCCTCTCTCTTGGTCATTACCTCTCTGTCCCTTTATCCCTTCCTCCCTCTCCTGGTCATTACCTCTCTGTCCCTTTATCCCTTCGTCCCTCTCCTGGTCATTACTTCTCTGTCCCTTTATCCCTTCCTCCCTCTCCTGGTCATTACCTCTCTGTCCCTTTATCCCTTCCTCCCTCTCCTGGTCATTACCTCTCTGTCCCTTTATCCCTTCCTCCCTCTCCTGGTCATTACCTCTCTGTCCCTTTATCCCTTCCTCCCTCTCTCCTGGTCATTACCTCTCTGTCCCTTTATCCCTTCCTCCCTCTCTCCTGGTTACCTCTCTGTCCCTTTATCCCTTCCTCCCTCTCTCCTGGTCATTACCTCTCTGTCCCTTTATCCCTTCCTCCCTCTCTCCTGGTTACCTCTCTGTCCCTTTATCCCTTCCTCCCTCTCTCCTGGTCATTACCTCTCTGTCCCTTTATCCCTTCCTCCCTCTCTCCTGGTCATTACCTCTCTGTCCCTTTATCCCTTCCTCCCTCTCTCCTGGTTACCTCTCTGTCCCTTTATCCCTTCCTCCCTCTCTCCTGGTCATTACCTCTCTGTCCCTTTATCCCTTCCTCCCTCTCTCCTGGTCATTACCTCTCTGTCCCTTTATCCCTTCCTCCCTCTCTCCTGGTCATTACCTCTCTGTCCCTTTATCCCTTCCTCCCTCTCTCTTGGTCATTACTTCTCTGTCCCTTTATCCCTTCCTCCCTCTCTCTTGGTCATTACCTCTCTTTCCCTTTATCCCTTCCTCCCTCTCTCCTGGTCATTACCTCTCTGTCCCTTTATCCCTTCCTCCCTCTCTCCTGGTTACCTCTCTGTCCCTTTATCCCTTCCTCCCTCTCTCCTTGTCATTACCTCTCTGTCCCTTTATCCCTTCCTCCCTCTCTCCTGGTTACCTCTCTGTCCCTTTATCCCTTCCTCCCTCTCTCCTGGTCATTACCTCTCTGTCCCTTTATCCCTTCCTCCCTCTCTCCTGGTTACCTCTCTGTCCCTTTATCCCTTCCTCCCTCTCTCCTGGTCATTACCTCTCTGTCCCTTTATCCCTTCCTCCCTCTCTCCTGGTTACCTCTCTGTCCTTTATCCTTTATCCCTTCCTCCCTCTCTCCTGGTCATTACCTCTCTGTCCCTTTATCCCTTCCTCCCTCTCTCCTGGTCATTACCTCTCTGTCCCTTTATCCCTTCCTCCCTCTCTCCTGGTTACCTCTCTGTCCCTTTATCCCTTCCTCCCTCTCTCCTGGTCATTACCTCTCTGTCCCTTTATCCCTTCCTCCCTCTCCTGGTCATTACATCTCTGTCCCTTTATCCCTTCCTCCCTCTCTCCTGGTCATTACCTCTCTGTCCCTTTATCCCTTCCTCCCTCTCCTGGTCATTACCTCTCTGTCCCTTTATCCCTTCCCCCCTCTCTCCTGGTCATTACCTCTCTGTCCCTTTATCCCTTCCTCCCTCTCTCCTGGTCATTACCTCTCTGTCCCTTTATCCCTTCCTCCCTCTCTCCTGGTCATTACCTCTCTGTCCCTTTATCCCTTCCTCCCTCTCTCCTGGTTACCTATCTGTCCCTTTATCCCTTCCTCCCTCTCTCCTGGTCATTACCTCTCTTTCCCTTTATCCCTTCCTCCCTCTCTCCTGGTCATTACCTCTCTGTCCCTTTATCCCTTCCTCCCTCTCTCCTGGTCATTACCTCTCTGTCCCTTTATCCCTTCCTCCCTCTCTCCTGGTCATTACCTCTCTGTCCCTTTATCCCTTCCTCCCTCTCTCCTGGTCATTACCTCTCTTTCCCTTTATCCATTCCTCCCTCTCTCCTGGTCATTACCTCTCTGTCCCTTTATCCCTTCCTCCCTCTCTCCTGGTCATTACCTCTCTGTCCCTTTATCCCTTCCTCCCTCTCTCCTGGTCATTACCTCTCTGTCCCTTTATCCCTTCCTCCCCCTCCTGGTCATTATCTCTCTGTCCCTTTATCCCTTCCTCCCTCTCTCCTGGTCATTACCTCTCTGTCCCTTTATCCCTTCCTCCCTCTCTCCTGGTCATTACCTCTCTGTCCCTTTATCCCTTCCTCCCTCTCCTGGTCATTACCTCCCTGTCCCTTTATCCCTTCCTCCCTCTCTCCTGGTCATTACCTCTCTGTCCCTTTATCCCTTCCTCCCTCTCTCCTGGTCATTACCTCTCTGTCCCTTTATCCCTTCCCCCCTCTCTCCTGGTCATTCCCTCTCTTTTTATGTCTGTCACACTCCCCACTCGCCGCTTGCGTACTATTTCTGCTGAATAATCAATTATAGAGCTGTAGCATGTGACTCACACATATACATGGGCGCTTGCACACACACACACACACACACACGCACACACACACACACACCATTGCCTTGAGACTCGATCGATACTCCTCTCTGTTCCTGTCGAAGGAGGCATTGACATCATCTTTGGCCTGAAGCCAAACACACACTTATCCTACAGAGAGGGTGTGTGTGTGTGTGTGTATTGGTAACACAAGAAACAGCTAGGGGAGGATGTTAGAGACTGATTCACAAACGGAGAGAGAGGGAGAGCAGGAGCGAGAGCTCAATCCATTCAATCCATCCCACGCTCTTCCCTTTTTCCATCTCATTAACCTTTTTTTCTTATTTTCACCTCACATCCCTTCATCTCTCCTCCCTCTCTTTCCCTTGCCCTCCAATTCCTCTACTTTGAGTTTTGTATGGCCTTCCTTAGTGGTCTTCCATCTATAGTGCCTTCCGAAAGTATTCACACCCTCTTGACTTTTTCCACATTTTGTTGTGTTACAGACTGAATTTAAAATAGATTTGCATATCTGATTCAAATCTGTTCTTTTTCCTGCAGTTTAAACAGCCAAAAAGCACATGGAATCAGATATTTCAAGCAACATTTCAAACCATCTTCGTTGATGGATTGAAGTCAGATATAAATCTGATTCCTGGCCATGTGACCTGTGGCGTGAATTCATGGAAGCCAGGCTTACCCCCAAAAATGTATCAAAGGAAACATTTTAAAACATAAAAAACATCTGTGTTTCTTAATTTTCCTTCAATTTTCAAGAGGCTGAATGATGCTGTCTGGTCCAAACGAGGATGACATTGTTGCTGCCCATAGCATTGAAGGCAAGGGAAGCCTACGAGCATCCTACCTCCCTTGACAAAAACATGTTTAAAAAAATAGCTAATCAACGTTGAGTTAAACTGAGTGAGCTCAACTGTGATTGGTCCTGGCGCACCAAAACAAAGTGTCAAGAGAAGCCAGTTTGGATTTGGTGTCACTCCTATCAAATCCCATCAAGAGCATAAGTCATTGACAGAAAGAACTTGAATTGTTGCATCTCGTTGTGTTGTCATCCTCCGGTGACTAGCCAGCTAGCTAAAATTAGCCCTTTCCTAAATTAGCCATGGATGGAGATTTCAACTTGTAGTTTTACTTAATTCTCCATACTGGCCAATGATTATAATGACGATTCTGATCCAACCATTAATTCATACATTGTTGTGCCCCTGGCCTGATGGATGGAAGTTCAATATGTAGTAGTAGGAGGCTACTGTTAACTAGCTAACATTGCCCATGAAAGGAAGTTAGGCTAGCGAGCCATCATTTTAGCCAGGTAGCCGAGGACAAAACCAGTATGTACTTCATGACAGAGTGATAGACCATTTTGTCAACATGAAAGAGAGGAGGAGGTCATTGGCCCTTCTCTACAAGTAGGGTGATCAACATATTTTTCTACGTGCACGAACACGCACGCAAGGCTTTAGAGACTCGCAATTGTAATCACTACCAAAGGTGATTCTAACATGTATTGACTCAGGGGTGTCAATACTTATGTCAATGATATATTTCTGTATTACATTTTCAATAAATGAGCGAACATTTTTTAAAGCATATTTACTGTCATTATGGGGTACTGTGTGTAGATGGGAGAGAAAAGGTCAAGGGGTAGGGATACTCTCTGAGGGCACTGCATATGTATGAGTGCATGTGTGTGCTCACCTCCACTCCCTGTACTTTGAGCTTCATGTGGTCTTCTCTGGTGGTCTTCCCATCTTTCCTCTTCTTCCAGCAGTAGCCATCCTTCCTGTACTTTACCTTCTTCCTGTTGTACAGGATCATCGAGCCATTCTGAGGTCTTGGAGAGGAAGAGAGAGAGGAGAGAGGGAGAGAGGGAGGAAGGGAGAGGGAGAAAGAGGGAAAGAGGGGGAGAGGAAAGGGAGAGAAGGAGAGATATCAATAACACATTCATTACTCTGTAGATCACTCTCATATTACTGTTAGTGTTTCTATGGTGATTGGATGATTGGATGATATAAGTAGAAGTAGGAGACAGTCTGTTGCTACCCAGAGTGCATCACACCTGCATTTACAGTATCTCTCTCAACCATCATAACTATCTCAAAACAAGCAAAGCAATTAACTGACCAATAACAGTGTCATGACGTTGGCCTGGGGGTAGGTTTATGACAGTCATAAATACCTCTTTCCCCCTTTTTCCTCTCTCCACCCTACTGATGTTACATTTGCAAACCCCTTTGGTTAACATAGAGATTCTGGGAACATCAGAAGGTGGCGGGAAATGAACTATATTCTGGTAATCCAACCAATTGAACATATAAATTTTTTTATTTTAAATTTGGCAAGTCAGTTAAGAACAAATTCCTATTTTCAATGACAGCCTAGGAACAGTGGGTTAACTGCCTGTTCAGGGGTAGAACGACAGATTTGTACCTTGTCAGCTCGGGGATTTGAACTTGCAACCTTCCGGTTACTAGTCCAATTCTCATTGGGAAACAATATTTCTTAGGAACCTGTTTTCAGTTCCTACCGCTTCCACTGGATGTCACCAGTCTTTAGAATTTGGTTGAGGTTATTCATTTGTGCAATGTAGAAGTACGGCCATCTAATTTGCAAATAAATAAATTAAAAATCCTACAATGTGATTTTCTGGATTGTTTTCCCTCATTTTGTCTGTCATAGTTGAAGTGAACCTATGATGGAAATTACAGGCCTCTCTCATCTCTTTAAGTTGGAGAACTTGCACAATTGGTAGCTGACTAAATACTTTTTTTGCCCCACTGTAAGTATTTAGTAAATACATAATTAAACCCAATTTTATGTTGCTGGTTCAACTTGTTAGCCAGGGTTCGTGCAGATAACCAATAATTTACAACTTTCAGATGAGACTGAATTAAGATGACGATTCATATTGACTGCTATTGATGTAAAATATGACTAGGTCTTTAAGAGTTTATTCGGAAGATAACAGCTCCATAAATATTATTTGGTGCCCAACACTCTAGTTAATTACATTTACATGATTAGCTCAATCAGGTAATATTAATTACGGAGAAATTATTTTATAGAATAGCATGTCATATCACTTAATCAGGCATAGCCAAAGACACTACATAATTGGTGCCCCCTGTGAGGAATCTAAAATAGAATAAGGCTTTCATTTTGATTCAGCCTGTATAAATTTGAAAAACAGATGACATAATATACCAAGTTATTGTACACATTTTTTGAGACAATAATGAGACAAGCATTATTGAGTGTACTGAAGATTCCCCTGCCTCCGTGTTGTTCGCTGACGTAGTCAGTGGGTAACGTAAGCAAATAGATTTCTGTATGAGGGCCGAGAAAGCTAATTATAGAAATCTGAGAAATAGAGCATTTGGCCAAACGCAGGGCTATTCCTGCCTGGCGCATTTCAGACGTGGGTAGGCTCGGTCATTATTAATTTGTCGAGCGAGGACAAAGAGCCGGCCGATTGAAATTCAGGAGATATAAGCTTGACCAGCGATATGTATCTCTGTCTCTCTTGTGAGTTGACCAAGGTGCAAAGGAGGGTTTAGCTTGCATGCTAAAGCTAACAAGGGAAAATAGCCATTTTGTTTTCTTGTCCTACGTTGAAATCCCTCCGACCTGCGGAACGGAAGTCCCGACCTGGGTAGTTCCGTTTGATTTCAGCGTGTGAAATCATTGACCGCTGACGTGTGCCCAGGATATTCGTTCATGAAGAATTATTCAGGTCACACTCAAGTCATTACTTATGATATCCAGACAGATATCAATGTCTTATCCAATTAAACTAATAAGTGTAAATCTGGCAACTTACATTCTGAAATAGATATTTTAAATAATATCCAAATGTATGAGTTTTCTAAACAAGACATTGTAAACTTTTTCCAAACTAACCTAGATGAAGCAACTTCTCAGGTTAATTCAAGTTTAATTCCCAAATAGCCTAAACAGGTCTGATTTATCATTAAATTGATCAATCAGTAAAATTTGGTTTTTGCAAAACCATTCAGTAATCCAGTACTGACAGAAGCCCCGCCCCGGCGGGAATCCCACGTGGCTTCGGTCTTAGAGAGAAGTGACCACAGTGTTGAATGTTCCCAACATTTGATCTACTGTTTACACTTATGATATCCAATCAATGGAGATTGTATGGATTATTGTCTCATTCAATTCCAATGAATTCCAAACCCAAACTTTGAAAGAAAATAGGAAAAATGTTCCTCTAAATTTTTCTAATAATGTGCAAGCTATCGAAGGAGGTGGTCACCACTCCTCCGCTAATTAGTGAACCTCCACCCATAAAAGGATTGATCTCTGACCTCAGCAGCAATACCAACCCTAATTATGCCATTAGCGAAAAAACAGCCAAAATTGCGAACTCTCTCCAAAACCAACCATCAAACACAGGCTTTGTGACGGTTCTCCACACTTTGCACTGATGTATTGCCATAAAAATGTGGCATCGGTCCAGTACCACAGTTCACAGCTGAAGCACGTGCCAGACATGGCTAACATGAGGGGACAGGTGGAGAGAACTGAGCAACTATTGACAAAAGCAGGAAATGAAAACAATCTGCTAGTCGAGGAACTGCGTTTGAAATCTGAACAATTAAAAGTAATTGCAAATACTTATGACGATGAACGAGCACAAACTCTTCAACAAAATCGTTGTCTCCAGGAACTACTCGATTTAGACAAAACTAAATATGATGTAGTCCACTTCAAACTAGATACATCTGTTGAATTATCTACAAACAGGAGTGCACAATTTGATAACATGCAGGCAGTTTTGTTGAACGTTACTCAGAGTAACACGGTTCTATTCAAAATGCTGCAGACCAAAGACAAGCAATTGATGAACACAATGACAAAGTTGGATGACAAATCAGCAAAACTCAATGAAGTTGCTGACCAAATGAATGATGAGCGAATTCGGGTGATGAAGATGGAAATCTTGATTTCTAAGCAAGAGGAAGAAATCACATCACTGAATCTCTCGCTCTGTACTCAAGACCTGCAAACCATGACAGATAAGTTTGAGATCGAAAAGAGCAAGTGCGACACTCACGTGTCCAAAATCAATACTCTAAGCGCTCAAGTGGACTCTGCAATGCAGCAGAATACCACCCTTAGGTACCATCTGTAGGAAGTCCAGAATGGTGCGAATGCGACACTACATGAACGATGCGACACTACACTTCGAGGGGTCACTCAGACTACCTCGCCTCTAACATTGAGAGTCATGCTGAAACTACACTTCAAGGACATATCGCTCATCCACCCTGTGTATGTTACCAGCTTCGAAACTGTACCCCTGCTACTTGGAGCAGACTTGATGGATCGGTTACTCCCATTGATGGATTGGAAAACCAACCAGGTATGGTCACAGGCCACAGTGCCTTCTCCACCAACCACACTGTCTTCCCCTAACGCTAGCAGCAACGCAGTCATTCACGAGGGGTATCTGTCAAAAGCACCCCTTGGGAAAAAGATGTTTAGAAACCTCTTGGGGCAGAATCCGATCCAAGGAGATATTACGATATCTCGACACATTCCATCAGCCAATCTGATTGACCATTCTTGTCATGATTTCGAGCCAGCTGTCTATGTGAATGAGCAACTTCCCTCCTCCTTGCAGTC
Organism: Oncorhynchus gorbuscha; assembly: GCF_021184085.1. Lineage (NCBI taxonomy): Eukaryota > Metazoa > Chordata > Actinopteri > Salmoniformes > Salmonidae > Oncorhynchus > Oncorhynchus gorbuscha. The sequence continues at coordinate 38,539,215 of NC_060175.1, read as the reverse complement.
ATGCAATACGGTAGTTGAGATGAACTTCTCTTGCCCTTCGGACACTTCCGCAAACACTGCGGCTGTCTCAGCAAGAAAAACATCGATACACAGAGTAAACTCTGCTTCCGATGACACAGCTTACGCTTTGTGGGGGACTGTCAACCCTTACAATGACACTAATGGCGTCACTCCAGCAACTGACCCGATGACTCCCACTGGTTAAACACTTTGCGACATCACAGACCGATATTCTTGTCTCAGTTCGCAGGTACTGAAGAGGTTGCCACACGCAGACGCGGTGGTGACTGACAGACCTCGACAGCCACTGAGGGTGTTGAAGCACAAACACCAGGAGATTTGGTTGAAAGGTTACAGCCACTATCATAATAACGTGGCCACTGACAACTCGTACATAGGGTCCGAACTTTTAGTTTGCGCCTCTGACACAAAGGTTGGGAATAGTAGCCCAGACCGATGATGAGCCTTATCGAGACCGGTGGGGGGGGATCCCGAGACACAAAGGTTGGGAATAGTAGCCCAGACCGATGATGAGCCTTATCGAGACCGGTGGGGGGATCCCGAGACACAAAGGTTGGGAATAGTAGCCCAGACCCATGATGAGCCTTATCGAGGCCGGTGGGGGGGATCCCGAGACACAAGGGTTGGGAATAGTAGCCCAGACCCATGATGAGCCTTATCGAGGCCGATGGGGGGGATCCCGAGACACAAAGGTTGGGAATAGTAGCCCAGTCCCATGATGAGCCTTATCGAGGCCGGTGGGGGGGGGGGGGGGGGGTCGAGACACAAGGTTGGGAATAGTAGCCCAGACCCATGATGAGCCTTATCGAGGCCGGTGGGGGGGATCCCGAGACACAAAGGTTGGGCATAGTAGCCCAGACCCATGATGAGCCTTATCGAGGCTGGTGGGGGGGGCTCCCGAGACACAAAGGTTGGGAATAGTAGCCCAGACCCATGATGAGCCTTATCGAGGCCGGTGGTGGGGGGGGGGGGGATCCCGAGACACAAGGGTTGGGAATAGTAGCCCAGACCCATGATGAGCCTTATCGAGGCCGATGGGGGGATCCCGAGACACAAAGGTTGGGAATAGTAGCCCAGTCCCATGATGAGCCTTATCGAGGCCGGTGGGGGGGGGGGATCCCGAGACACAAAGGTTGGGAATAGTAGCCCAGACCCATGATGAGCCTTATCGAGGCCGATGGGGGGGGATCCCGAGACACAAAGGTTGGGAATAGTAGCCCAGTCCCATGATGAGCCTTATCGAGGCCGGTGGGGGGGGATCCCGAGACACAAAGGTTGGGAATAGTAGCCCAGACCCATGATGAGCCTTATCGAGGCCGGTGGGGGGGATCCCGAGACACAAAGGTTGGGAATAGTAGCCCAGACCCATGATGATTCTTATCGAGGCCGGTGGGGGGATCCCGAGACACAAAGGTTGGGAATAGTAGCCCAGACCCATGATGAGCCTTATCGAGGCCGGTGGGGGGGGGTCGAGACACAAAGGTTGGGAATAGTAGCCCAGACCCATGATGAGCCTTATCGAGGCCGGTGGGGGGGGGTCGAGACTACGGACAACAACGTACGAGGCCGCCAGAGCATAAATCAAATCTAGTTGTATACTCCCCTTTGAGAACAGCGAGGAGCAGACAGGCCCCTAGACGGGGATTATCTTAGAACACATCTAAGATAGTACTGAGGTGCACCACACTGGTCGTAAAGGAAGTCCAGTAGACTTGTCCACCACCAAAACAAATGGCAACAATAATCATTCCTTGCCATGTGTAGTAGTCACTACAAGACAACTAGTAAAATACTCTAGTCATGTATTCCTGTAGGATAACATTTCAGAATAAATCAGTAGGACAACTGGACCCCTTGAGTACCAGTACCAATACCACAGTCAGTCCAGCAACACTCAGTAAGAGGATTAGTAACCTCACAAGTTAAATTGCTATTGATAATAGCAACATAGGAGTCACTCAGAGTGCAACACGGGGAAGGGAATCTCCATTGCGCTATTTCAATGGTTAACACACGCCACTAATAAATAGAACCCTCTGTTCAGGAGAAATGTTATTAGAAGTCATGAATCACGATCACACCACGTACGACTGGTCTAATACTTAGGGTACTTCCGTCATGAGGTTAGCTCCTCCGTGGATAACATAGCTATGAAGTATACTTCTTCATACCTACCGCCACTACAATAGTGGAAGACAATGACTGGTAGTAAAACCACTACAGACTCCTTCGACACCAATTCTGACTGACCTCCAGGCATTGACCTGAAAATTACCTGACTACGTCAGACTCATTCTGAACAAGTTGTAATCTGCCAGGATACTTGGTTTCCTTCCCTTGACATGTGTCCTTGTGTAAGCATAAACGCACATGCACAACGGAACATCCAATTAGGATTTATGCTAGGATCACTTAAGGGTTCGAGCAAAATACCAGCCTTAGTAAAGTTGAACATTTATTTTGAGGCCTTTAACTCTACAGCTAAAGTACTCACCAGTTTTCTTATCAGAAGTCCATCGGTCATCCCTGTAGACTGCCCAAAACTAGTGCCTTACAGCTGTAGACTTAGTATAGGACCCTAAGCAACACCCCGCAAATTAGGAAAGCCCTAGATATGACATTAGACAATGCCATGATAGGGTCATTTTGCCAAGACCATGGATGTAGATAGAATACAGTCCAATTAGATGATTAAAGGGGCATAACTATATTTTGTTTTGTTTATGCTTTCATTCATTTTGTTTCATTTTCTTCGGCATGTAGAAAGTGATAGAGTCATAAACAACTTCCTCATACAACCATCAGTTAGTGCCACAACGCCGCTCATTTGGAAGGAAATGTAATGATATATTTCATGAGTGTGTGTGCGTTGTTAACATCTACCTAAGTTACTGCCCAGATCTTCCAGTCTGGACGACCAGACGACGGGTCCGGAACGGCAATCCCAATCCGGACATCCGCTGCCCAGCCATGGAGCGGACTTCTTCATTTGCAGACACCCTACCCATGTCGACCACCAGATGGGGACCACAACGATGGTCCACAACCAGGACAACCCACTCTCATTTTTATGTTGGTTTGCAACATGCAGGTTAATCGCAAGATTGAACTCAACATGGGGAGACTGTCATGACGTTGGCCTGGGGGTAGGTTTATGACAGTCATAAAAACCTATTCCCCCCTCTTTTCTCTCTCTACCCTGCTGATGTTACATTTGCTAAACCCTTGGTTAACATAGAGATTCTGGGAACATAAGAAGGTGGGGAGAAATTAACTATATTCTGGTAATCCGACCCATTGAACATATGCGGTGGTACTCAATGAATATGATGTCAGTTCGGTCGTCATCTGAGACATTCTCATCAATGATAAGATGACCTAAACTCTACAGTGGAAAGTATACACATCAGAGTTATCGGATTCACATGGAATTGTTGTTCAATTTAAATGTTTGAATATGAAATTATTCGTGATGGGATGAAATGTGATTTTAGCTTCTAAAATATGAGATTTGGGTTTTCATAAGGTAGGGCTCTGCTCAATCAGTGGCCCTCCCCTGTGAAGGGACATGGGCTATAAAACTTTTCAAACACGTCCTCCTCTCCCTTCCTTCAGAACAAAGCCAACATCAGCGTGAGCTTTGGTTGCGAATGGTATGAACTTTGAACTCTTATTCACTACAGATGTGATACCTCCTAGCCGTTGAGTTAGCAACAGCCGCTGCAAACGAGGGTTGGGAAGGAACAGACAGAGTATCCCATCTACCACACAACGACGTTACTACAACGTATTCAATTTACCAGCAGAGACATTCTTCAAAGGACGAAGGACTCGGTTGGGCAACACAGCCTTCCATCTACCACCAACCTACCGAAGCGCCGCTCAGAGTAAATATTTATTGCCCCATTTTCCAAATGGGCGGTAATTTAGAATGCATAAGATATTGTATTTACGATAGCACAGCTTCACCCTTTGTTCCTCAGTCTTCCCGCTCTTTCACTCAAACCCAGCCCCTTTTCTTTTGTGTAACAAGCTGTCATATCTGTTCCGCACACTAGGGACGTTTTCCTTTATGACGTAATTTGTAATCAAGTTATGATTTAATTATGTGTATGTGTAATTCTGTGTGATTAGTTAGGTATTTAGTAAATAAATAATTCAACCCAATTTTGTACTGCTGGTTCAACTTGTTAGCCAGGGTTCGTGCAGATAACCAATAATTTACAACTTTCAGATGAGACTGAATTAAGATGACAATTAATATTGACTGCTATTGATGTAAAATATGACTAGGTCTTTAAGAGTTTATTCGGAAGATAACAGCTCTATAAATATTATTTTGTGGTGCCCGACTCTCTAGTTAATTACATTTACATGATTAGCTCAATCAGGTAATATTAATTAAGGATAAATTATTTTATAGAATAGCATGTCATATCACTTAATCTGGTATAGCCAAATACATGACAACAGTGACAGGTTATTTTTGGACAAAAGTTATTCTTGGATTAACAGAAATGCACACTGCTCACCGCTGATTGTGTGGTTCTACAAATGTGGTTCTATCAATCTTTCTGTCATTTCAGCCTTCTGTGTATGATGCGCACACACACACGCACACACACACTAACATATTAGCTCACAAACACACACGTTAATATTTTAGCAGGGTGCTTTAGCTGCACCGCGGGAAAACTGTTTACTCAGCTACTATTCCTCAAACCTGTGAAGACACACACACACTGCTGTTGTACACACAAACACACGCACACTGTACACACAGAGGGCAGATCTCCTCCTGAGTGTACTATGAGCTCAATGTCATCCCTGGAGCTCCTCAATCAATCACCACATTACAGAAACAGTGGGACCAGTGTGTGTGTGTGTGTGTGTGTGTGTGTGTGTGTGTGTGTGTGTGTGTGTGTGTGTGTGTGTGTGTGTGTGTGTGTGTGTGTGTGTGTGTGTGTGTGTGTGTGTGTGTGTGTGTGTGTGTGTGTGTGTGTGTGTGTGTGTGTGAGACCGAGCGAGAGCGAGAGAGAGTGTGTAAGGTGGAGGATTTGCTGCCTTATCTCCTAACAACAGAGACAGAACAAGCATTTCAACAATCAATAAACCCCACACACACAAACCCCTTTTCTCCTCCCCTCCCCTTGTCTTTCATTCTCTCCTATCTCCTCCCCTCCCCTTGTCTTTCATTCTCTCCTATCTCCTCCCCTCCCCTTGTCTTTCATTCTCTCCTATCTCCTCCCCTCCCCTTGTCTTTCATTCTCTCCTATCTCCTCCCCTCCCCTTGTCTTTCATTCTCTCCTATCTCCTCCCCTCCCCTTGTCTTTCATTCTCTCCTATCTCCTCCCTCCCCTTGTCTTTCATTCTCTCCTATCTCCTCTCCTCCCCTTGTCTTTCATTCTCTCCTATCTCCTCCCCTCCCCTTGTCTTTCATTCTCTCCTATCTCCTCCCCTCCCCTTGTCTTTCATTCTCTCCTATCTCCTCCCCTCCCCTTGTCTTTCATTCTCTCCTATCTCCTCCCCTCCCCTTGTCTTTCATTCTCTCCTATCTCCTCCCCCCCCTTGTCTTTCATTCTCTCCTATCTCCTCCCCTCCCCTTGTCTTTCATTCTCTCCTATCTCCTCCCCTCCCCTTGTCTTTCATTCTCTCCTATCTCCTCCCCTCCCCTTGTCTTTCATTCTCTCCTATCTCCTCCCCTCCCCTTGTCTTTCATTCTCTCCTATCTCCTCCCCTCCCCTTGTCTTTCATTCTCTCCTATCTCCTCCCCTCCCCTTGTCTTTCATTCTCTCCTATCTCCTCTCCTCCCCTTGTCTTTCATTCTCTCCTATCTCCTCCCCTCCCCTTGTCTTTCATTCTCTCCTATCTCCTCCCCTCCCCTTGTCTTTCATTCTCTCCTATCTCCTCCCCTCCCCTTGTCTTTCATTCTCTCCTATCTCCTCCCCTCCCCTTGTCTTTCATTCTCTCCTATCTCCTCCCCTCCCCTTGTCTTTCATTCTCTCCTATCTCCTCCCCTCCCCTTGTCTTTCATTCTCTCCTATCTCCTCCCCTCCCCTTGTCTTTCATTCTCTCCTATCTCCTCCCCTCCCCTTGTCTTTCATTCTCTCCTATCTCCACCCCTCCCCTTGTCTTTCATTCTCTCCTATCTCCTCCCCTCCCCTTGTCTTTCATTCTCTCCTATCTCCTCCCCTCCCCTTGTCTTTCATTCTCTCCTATCTCCTCCCCTCCCCTTGTCTTTCATTCTCTCCTATCTCCTCCCCTTGTCTTTCATTCTCTCCTCTCCTCACATTCTTTCTTTTCCTCTTTACTCCTCTTCTCTCCTCTCGTTTATTCCTCTCCTCTCTTTTTGTTCATTTTTCACTAAAATTACATGACCAGAGATTATGGTAATTAAATTTATGCACACTCAGTGAAATTGAATGTACTTTGAGCTTATTTTCTTTGCCACCTTAAATGTGTTGTGTTTCAGTGTGTTTCTCAGTAGAGTACAGTAGCCCTCTGATCAAAGCTTAGTTTAGTCTCTGTGTCTCGCGGCTGCTGTGACTCATCCCGCCGCGGTTAACTCTAATTATGTTACAGAGATGATATAAAGATGAGGGATCTGATTCAACCACACACACACACAGACACAGACACAGACACACAGACACACACACACACACACACACACACACACACACACACACACACACACACACACACACACACACACACACACACACACACACACACACACACACACACACACACACACACACACACACACACACACACACACACACACACACGCACAAGTGCGCACACACACACACGCACAAGCGCGCACACACACACGCACAAGCGTGCACACACACACACGCACAAGCGCGCGCACACACACACACACACACACACACACACACACACACACACACACACACACACACACACACACACACACACACACACACACACACACACACACACACACACACACACACACACACACACACACACACACACACACACACACACACCCTCTGATTCAACCAGACTTTACATATACTATTGATTCAAGTGCCAAGCTGTTTGGGATATAAAAAGCATTTCCTGAGTTTGTGAGTGCTAGAGGAAGAGAAGGCTTTGCAACCTCCGCTTGCTGAAGATCCCCTGGTTCTGTGTTTATTGTATTGTCGAGGATCCCCTGGTTCTGTGTTTATTGTATTGTCGAGGATCCCCTGGTTCTGTGTTTATTGTATTGTCGAGGATCCCCTGGTTCTGTGTTTATTGTATTGTCCCCTGGTTCTGTGTTTATCCCCCTGGTTCTGTGTTTATTGTATTGTCGAGGATCCCTGTGTTTATTGTATTGTCGAGGATCCCCTGGTTCTGTGTTTATGGTTCTGTGTTTATTGTATTGTCGAGGATCCCTGGTTCTGTGTTTATTGTATTGTCGAGGATCCCCTGGTTCTGTGTTTATTGTATTGTCGAGGATCCCCTGGTTCTGTGTTTATTGTATTGTCGAGGATCCCTGTGTTTATTGTATTGTCTGGTTCTGTGTTTATTGTATTGTCGAGGATCCCTGGTTCTGTGTTTATTGTATTGTCGAGGATCCCCTGGTTCTGTGTTTATTGTATTGTCGAGGATCCCCTGGTTCTGTGTTCTGTGTTTATTGTATTGTCGAGGATCCCTGGTTCTGTGTTTGTGTTTATTGTATTGTCGGATCCCCTGGTTCCCCTGGTTCTGTGTTTATTGTATTGTCGAGGATCCCTGTGTTTATTGTATTGTCGAGGATGGTTCTGTGTTTATTGTATTGTCGAGGATCCCTGGTTCTGTGTTTATTGTATTGTCGAGGATCCCCTGGTTCTGTGTTTATTGTATTGTCGAGGATCCCCTGGTTCTGTGTTTATTGTATTGTTCTGAGGATCCCCTGGTTCTGTGTTTATTGTATTGTCGAGGATCCCCTGGTTCTGTGTTTATTGTTTATTGTCGAGGATCCCCTGGTTCTGTGTTTATTGTATTGTCGAGGATCCCCTGGTTCTGTGTTTATTGTATTGTCGAGGATCCCCTGGTTCTGTGTTTATTGTATTGTCGAGGATCCCCTGGTTCTGTGTTTATTGTATTGTCGAGGATCCCCTGGTTCTGTGTTTATTGTATTGTCGAGGATCCCCTGGTTCTGTGTTTATTGTATTGTCGAGGATCCCCTGGTTCTGTGTTTATTGTATTGTCGAGGATCCCCTGGTTCTGTGTTTATTGTATTGTCGAGGATCCCCTGGTTCTGTGTGTATCGTCGTTATTGCAAAAGAGAATGTGCAGTCAAGAACTTTCCCGATTGTGTGTCCTCTGTGTGTCCTCTGTGTGTCCTCTGTGTGTCCTCTGTGTGTCCTCTGTGTGTCCTCTGTGTGTCCTCTGTGTGTCCTCTGTGTGTCCTCTGTGTGTCCTTGAACTAGGTGCTCTGCTCACCCTTGACAAAACTCTTGAGCGGTTGTATCCCATGGGGTGAATGAACAAGTGAGGGAGGGCGTGAGTGAGGGGGAGGAGATTGAGTATAAGATAAAGGGAAAGAGTGATAAAGAAAGGGAAGGATGGAGAGAGAGATATAGAGAGAGGAGTGTTAAGGTTTAAAACAGTCATTAGCTGGAGTTGATGAGGTATGTTGGAATGGGAGGAGTGTGAAGGTGACTGACTGCTGGTGGAGAGCCAGTTGTTTCCACTTATCAAGACAGAGCATTGAGAACAGCTATAACACACCTGCTATAACCCTGATATCAGCCTGCTATAAAACAGTTATAAAGCTGATATGGGCCTGATATAAGACTGTTATAAAGCTGATATGGGCCTGATATAAGACTGTTATAAAGCTGATATGGGCCTGATATAAGACTGTTATAAAGCTGATATGGGCCTGATATAAGACTGTTATAAAGCTGATATGGGTCTGATATAAGACTGTTATAAAGCTGATATGGGCCTGATATAAGACTGTTATAAAGCTGATATGGGCCTGATATAAGACTGTTATAAAGCTGATATGGGCCTGATATAAGACTGTTATAAAGCTGATATGGGCCTGATATAAGACTGTTATAAAGCTGATATGGGCCTGATATAAGACTGTTATAAAGCTGATATGGGCCTGATATAAGACTGTTATAAAGCTGATATGGGCCTGATATAAGACTGTTATAAAGCTGATATGGGCCTGATATAAGACTGTTATAAAGCTGATATGGGCCTGATATAAGACTGTTATAAAGCTGATATGGGCCTGATATAAGACTGTTATAAAGCTGATATGGGCCTGATATAAGACTGTTATAAAGCTGATATGGGCCTGATATAAGACTGTTATAAAGCTGATATGGGCCTGATATAAGACTGTTATAAAGCTGATATGGGCCTGATATAAGACTGTTATAAAGCTGATATGGGCCTGATATAAGACTGTTATAAAGCTGATATGGGCCTGATATAAGACTGTTATAAAGCTGATATGGGCCTGATATATGACTGTTATAAAGCTGATATGGGCCTGATATAAGACTGTTATAAAGCTGATATGGGCCTGATATAAGACTGTTATAAAGCTGATATGGGCCTGATATAAGACTGTTATAAAGCTGATATGGGCCTGATATAAGACTGTTATAAAGCTGATATGGGCCTGATATAAGACTGTTATAAAGCTGATATGGGCCTGATATAAGACTGTTATAAAGCTGATATGAACCTGCTATAAAATTGTTATAAATTGGCTATACAAGTATGCTATAGTTCACCAAAACCCCAGCCCACACCAGTGGGATTAGCTGTAATCTACCATAATCTGGCTCCATTTCTATGTGGTTCTGAATTGAGTGGATTTAATGTGACTGACTGTCTACAGCTGCCATCCATCAGACTGCTAGGCCTGCGAGTGTCATAACCAATTACCATAGTTCTAGCAGCTGGCTGGAGGCTAAACTCCAGTCAGATGTTAACTAGATTCAAATGTAGCCTAGTGTGACAGTCACCCAATCCCAGATCGACCCTTAGCTAATGCCCACTAGGCCTAGGTATATGATTGAATTGATAAACACTATATGGTAATAGCTCCACCTCAACCTCTGATGGAAGTTGATCAATTGAACTTACACCGAACCATTGCCTTCAGATCTACACAATTGTCTTGGGGTTCAGGTCTATGGGGAATAGGATATGGCTTTATCGCTCTCTCTTTAGATCTCTCTCTCTTAAACTTATGTTTTTCTTACGGGCTGGAATGTTCATGTACTGCAGGGTCTTGACCCGATAAAGGGAATTTTAAAATTCAAAATCTTTCTCTCCCTCCCGCTCCCTCTCCCTATAACTAATTTGCAGTTATGCTTATACATATTCAATTTCAGATGTGAAATCCTGCTAACCTCTCTCTTAAACACACACGTCCCCCATAAAACCTGAATTATACATCACTTATCATCATACATTTACATTCATTAATGCAACATTTATAGCTGACTAGGTTTTCATCATTTTACATTGACATTTTTAGATAGTAAAGGTACTGTGTAAGTTATACATGTGTTACCATAAATTATTGTGTGTGCGTGTCTGCGTGTGCACGTGTGTGTGTGCGCGCGCGTGTGTGTGTGTGTCTCACCTGGTCTTGGGTGATGTCGTCAGCCATTCTTCATGTTTCTCAAATGTGATCAGATACGCTGCAATCTCCTGGAGAGAGGGAGAGAAATTAGAGACCTTACAGTGTTTGTGCGTGTGTGAGGATGTTTCTAGATGACCTGCTGATGACCACTGCCAGACTGTCACTCTCTTATCGCCATAGCGACACTCAGGAGCCCTTGCCACTGAGCAGCCAGTCAGGAGAGAGATTAGAAACACCATCTGGAGAAACAACCAATCAGACACTCTTGATTGACCCAGGTCACCCTCCACTGCGGACAAAAAAGCTCAGAGCACACATACGCACACATACGCACACATACGCACACACACACACACACACACACACACACACACACACACACACACACACACACACACACACACACACACACACACACACACACACACACACACACACACACACACACACACACACACACACACACACACACACACACACACACACACACACACACACACACACACACACACACACTCACTCACTCACTCACTCTGCAGGTAAGAAGGTGTAGAGAGATAAGAGCTGTGTGCGTGTGTGTGTGCACTGAGAGCAGAAAAGTTCACTCTGAAAGTTTCTGTGTAGATAACACATAGAGCCCAAGCTCCACTCATCAACTATCCTGAGCTCAAGAAGCTCTCACAGTCTCACTGCAGAATTAGACGTTTATTCACGTTTCTCCAAACTTCAAATTTTGAAGTTACTCCAAACATCACATTTAGAAGGTTAAGATTTAATGTTTTGGATAGGGTTCAAACATTAAGCTTAGGCACTTTTTCCAAACGGTTTAAGGTAAGGGTTCATGTTCGGGATAGGGTTAAAACCCCAAAATTAAAACAAGTGTCCACCACTGGTATCGAACACACCCTCATCCACAACACCCTAGCCAAACCCAAGCCTACCTGTTGGTAATAGCGCTCACCGTTGCCCCTAGTGGCCAGTTTTTAAGGCATTTCCCGACATCTTCCGGACATGGATAGACGTCCAATTTCAAAATCACTCACAGCGATCTGTACCCTGCAGTACCTTACTAACCATCTCGCTCTCTCTCTGTTTCTCATCCACCCTTCCCCTATTTCTGTTTCCTCCTCTTCCACTCAAAGTTTAAACTATGACAGTGAGAGTGACCTGAAACACCTAAATCTGCTGTGTGACAATGAGAAGATGATGGTACACGCACACACTGTCACGTTCGTTGTAAGAATTATTGGACCAAGGTGCAGCATGATATGGTTTCCACATGTCTATTAACAGAAACGCACAAAAACAATAAAGAATGAACGAAACGTGAAGACAATGGAGTGATCGCACCAAACACATTGAGGTAATGGCTGCCTAAATATGATCCCCAATCAGAGACAACGATCAACAGCTGCCTCTGATTGGGAACCATACCAGGCCAACATAGAAATAGATAACCTAGATTACCCACCCTAGTCACACCCCGACCTAACAAAATAGAGAATAAGAAGGCTCTCTATGGTCAGGGCATGACACACTCACACAAAATCACTTTAACTCCTTTGAAACCTGTAACCATTCCCTTTCTTCTGTGAAATCTTCAACTCTTACTTTCTCCTTTCTTTGTGAAATGCAAATTGTCAATCAGCTGTTTGAAATGTACTATGAAGAAGTGCACGAACACGCACACACAGAGATACAGGAGAAGAAGGTACCATAGCTACAGAGAAGGCACTTAGTATGATTGCTTTTCCTTCTGTGTGTGTGTGTGTGTGTGTGTGTGTGTGTGTGTGTGTGTGTGTGTGTGTGTGTGTGTGTGTGTGTGTGTGTGTGTGTGTGTGTGTGTGTGTGTGTGTGTGTGTGTGTGTGTGTGTGTGTGTGTGTGTGTGTGTGTGTGTGTGTGTGTGTGTGTGTGTGTGTGTCTGTGCTTCTGACCCTGTTGAGCATGAATCGTGGGCAGTTCTGTTAAATCCAGCCAATGATGTATAGACTGGTTGGTTGTTTAGCAACAAAACCAACGCATGCGCAACTATGGGCCAAAACAGAAGGTGTTGGCTTAGATAGTTTACATGTTGTCAACAATGTTTCCTCTCCAATGTGTATTGAAAACTTTAATATATTTGCACAATGAGCAGTTGTTGTCTCGCAAAAACATCTTTACAGGTGTTGATTAGCTAGATAGTATTTTGTCCCCATATTATTAGCATAGACATGGTGGTGGCAGGGTAGCCTAATGGTTAGAGCGTTGGAATAGTAACCGGAAGATTGCAAGTTTTAACCCCCAAGCTGACAAGGTACAAATCTGTCATTCTGCCCCTGAAAAGGCAGTTAACCCACTGTTCCTAGGCCATCATTGAAAATAAGAATTAGTTCTTAACTGACTTGCCTAGTTAAATAAAGGTACATTTTATTTTTAAAGACATGAAATCAGTCAAAACACCTCAAAACAAGACATGGTATCACTTGGCAGCTTCTTGTCATCGTTGCTAGCTATCTGGAAATCCAGAATCACAACAACAAAAAGCCTTCTGCCCCATTGAAGTGCGTAGATGGTTTTCGTGCATTGACGTTTTCAGTGCATTCGGAAAGTATTCAGACCCCTTGACTTTAAAAAAATGTTGTTACATTAGAGCCTTATTCTAAAATTGATTAAATAAACACAAATCCTCATCAATCTACACACAATACCCCATAAAGACAAAGCGAAAACAGGTTTTAAAATTGTTTGCAAAAAAAAAAAAAAAAAACAGAAATACCTTATTTACATAGGTGTTCAGACCCTTTGCTGTGAAACTTGAAATTGAGCTCAGCTGCATCCTGTTTCCATTGATCATCCTTGAGATGTTTCTATAACTTGATTGGAAAGGCACACACCTGTCTATATACACTTAGGTTGGAGTCATTAAAACCCATTATTCAACCACTCCACAAATTTCTTCTTAACAAACTATAGGTTTGGCAAGTCGGTGAGGACATCTACTTTGTGCATGCAAGTCATTTTTCCAACATTTGTTTACAGACATTTTATTTCACTTATAATTCACTGTATCAATATTTTAGTGGGTCAGAAGTGTCACGTTCTGACCCTAGTTCCTTTATTTTGTCTTTGTGTTAGTATGGTCAGGGCGTGAGTTGGGGTGGGCAGTCTATGTTCATTTTTCTAGGTTGTGTTTATGTATTTGGCCTGGTATGGTTCTCAATCAGAGGCAGGTGTCGTTCGTTGACTCTGATTGAGAATCATACTTGGGTAGCCTTTTCCTACCTGTGTTTTGTGGGTGATTCTTTTCTGTTTTGTTTCTTCACCAGACAGGACTGTTTCGTTTCGTGTCATTCTCTTTGTTATTTTTGTTTTAGTGTTCTGAGTTTAATAAATATCATCATGAACACGTACCACGCTGCATATTGGTCCTCCGATCCTTCATACTACTCAGACGAGGACGACGGACGTTACAAGAAGTGTACATACACTAAGTTGAGTGTGCCTTTAAACAGCTTGGAAAATTCCAGAAAAATATGTCATGGCTTTAGAAGCTTCTGATAGGCTAATTGACATCATTTGAGTCAATTGGAGGTGTACCTGTGGACGTACTTCAAAGCTTAACTTCAAACTCAGTGCCTCTTTGCTTGACACCATGGGAATATCATAAGAAATTAGCCAAAACCTCTGAAAAAACCTCCACAAGTCTGGTTCATCCTTGGGAGCAATTTCCAAATGCCTGAAGGTACCACATTAATCTGTACAAACAAATGCACGTAAGTATAAACACCATGGGACCATGCAGCCGTCATACCGCTCAGGAAGGAGACGCGTTCTGTCTCCTAGAGATGAACGTACTTTGGTGCGAAAAGTGCAAATCAATCCCAGAACAACAGCAAATGACCTTGTGAAGATGCTGGAGGAAACAGATACAAATGTATCTATACCCACAGTAAAAGGAGTCCTGTATCGACATAACCTGAAAGGCCGCTCAGCAAGGAAGAAACTACTGCTGCAAAACCGCCATAAAGAAATCCAGACTACGGTTTGCAACTGCACATGGGGACAAAGATCGTACTTTTTGGAGAAATGTCATCTGGTCCGATGAAACAAAAATAGAACTGTTTGGCCATAATGACCATCGTTATGTGTTATGTTTGGAGGAAAAGGGGGAGGCTTGCAAGCCGAATAGCACCATCCCAAAACCGCGAGTGAAGAGCAGTTTTTGCCAGTCCTGTCTGGTCCAGCGACAGGTATGTGCCCATAGGCGATATTGTTGCCGGTGATGTCTGGTGAGAACCTGCCTTATAATAGGCCTACAGACCCTCAGTCCAGCCTCTCTCAGCCTATTGCGGACAGTCTGAACACTGATGGAGGGATTGTTCCTGCGTTCCTGGTGTAACTCGGGCGGTTGTTGTTGCCATCCTGTACCTGTCCTGCAGGTGTGATGTTTGGATGTAACGATCCTGTGCAGGTGTTGTTACACGTGGTCTGCCACTGCAAGGACGATCAGCTGTCCGTCCTTGCTCCCTGTAAGTGCTGTCTTATGCGTCTCACAGTACGGACATTTCAATTTATTGCCCTGGCCACATTTGCAGTCCTCATGCCTCCTTTCAGCATGCCTAAGGCCCGTTCACGCAGATGAGCAAGGACCTTGGGCATCTTTCTTTTGGTGTTTTTCAGAGCAAGTAGAAAGGCCTCTTTAGTGACCTGTGACCTCAATTGCCTACCGTCTGTAAGCTGTTAGTGTTTTAATGACTGTTCCACAGGTGCATGTTCATTAATTGTTTATTGTTCATTGAACAAGAATGGGAAACAGTGTTTAAACCCTTTACAATGAAGATCTATGAAGTTATTTGGATATTTTTTAAATGGAAGCCAGCCACATCATTGTGTCGGAGCCAGCCACACCATTGTGTCGGAGGAAACACCGTACACCAGGCGACCTGGTCAGCGTGCACTGTGCCCGGCCCGCCACAGGAGTCGCTAGTGCGCAATGAGACAAGAATATCCCTGGCGGCCAAACCCTCCCTAACCCGGACGACACTGGGCCAATTAGGGTCATGAAAAAGGGGTGTTTGTTTTTTTGCTGAGTTTATTATGCAAACCAGACAGCACATTTTCTTGTGTTTTAAAAATGTACTGATAGCCAAGGGCACACTCCAACACTCAGATATTAATTTACAAATGAAGCATTTGTGTTTAGTGAGTCTGCCAGATCAGAGGCAGTGCTGCAGGAGGGACTGGTGCACTTCACAAAATAGATGGCATCATGAGGATGGAAAATTACGTGGATATATTGAAGCAACATCTCAAGACATAAGTCAAGGAAGTTAAAGCTTGGTCGCAAATGGGTCTTCCAATGACCCCAAGCATAATTCCAAAATCAAGGTATTGGAGTGGCCATCACAGAGCCCTGATCTCAATCCCATAGAAAATTGGTGGGCAGAACTGAAAAGGCGTGTGTGAGCAAGGAGGCCTACAAACCTGACCAGCTCTGTCAGGAGGAATGCACCAAAATTCACCCAACTTATTGTGGGAAGCTTGTGGAAGGCTACCCGAAAGGTTTGAGCCAGGTTAGACAATTTAAAGGCAATGCTACCAAATACTAATTGAGTGTATGTAAACTTCTGACCCACTGGGAATGTGATGAAAGAAATAAAACTTGAAATAAATCATTCTCTCTACTATTATTCTGACATTTCACATTCTTAAAATAAAGTGGTGATCCAAACTGACCGAAGACAGGGAATTTTTACTAGTATTAAATGTCAGGAATTGTGAAAAACTGAGTTTAAATGTATTTGGCTAAGGTGTATGTAAACTTCCGACTTCACCTGTATATAAATCATTCACTGTGAAATTCGACATACGTCCAAGTAAGCAGGATTTTGGGACATCACTTCAAAACCAGCCACTAGGGGCAACGGTGAGGGCTATTACTTTCAACTTAACCTTCGAAATTTGACGTTTAAGGGCAAACGTCCGATTCTGCAGTGAGACTGTGAGAGCTTGTTGGTTAACCCACATCTCTAGAGCTGGAGACTGGGCAGGGGGAAACATACCCAGCCCCAAAAACCTCTGAAAACACACACCTCATTCATTTATTAATCTATTCATTTACTCAAATGACCAATGGCTGTATGTCCCCTGTGTACTTTCAGAGAGAGAGAGAGAGAGAGAGAGCAATTAAAGACTTACCCCCAAAGAGCCGTTAAAACGCAAAAGGGAGACGTCAGCTGAAAGAGCAGGCTGACACACATTACACACTCATTACACACACACACACACTGAGAGCTTGGCTGTGAAGGTCGATTCTTAGGAAGTTACCGCCAGTCAGTCCCTACGGAAACCAGTGATGGAATGCTCTGAGCACACAGTGCGACACATCCACCTATCAGAAATACTGTGTGTGTGTGTACAGGGACCAGACGACCAGGGACACACCAGGGACCTAGTCCAGAAACCCAGTCCTGATAGGAATACCTGACCCCTCCCTTTCCACACACGCACGCGCGCACACAGACACACACACACGTTTACATATACGCACAAATGCCATAGTAAAAGTTTGAATGGCTCTGCAGTTTAGATGTATCAGCATTGCATCAACCACGAAGGGTCTTGCTCAGTAGAGACCTAAAACTAAAAGTAAGGCAGTATTCAAAAAGGTTACAGGTATTTCTCTTCTCTTTCATGTTGTTCTAAATAGGCCATGGTCTGTTGTTGGTTGCTCTGACTCTCAGGTTAACAAAGTGTGTGTTTTGTTGCTAACTGTGTGTGAAATGGTGCTAGAGACAGACAGTACAGAACATAGTGTGTGAGTGGGAAGATGAATTTGAAGGAGAGCAAGAGCCAAAGGGGAATCTAACTCCCCCACACACATCACAAATACAATCTCTAAAACAAAACAGGGATAAATAACACAAAACACATGTGCATTACACACACAAACTGTATGCACATGGGTCAGTGAAGTAGGACCAGCATCGCACACACACACACATAAAGTAACACACACACAGCCCACTGGGAATAGACGTCAATTCAACATCTATTCAACGTTGATTCTGATGAATACCAAATACCAACCAGTGTGTGCCCAGTGGGATACGACACTTACAAAGCAATCTCATTAGTGGAAATCACTCAGCTGTAACAACGGCAATGTCTCATGCCAGTAAACACCCAAAACACCACATACAAGTTAATTATGCATTAATCACACACACACACACACACACACACACACACACACACACACACACACACACACACACACACACACACACACACACACACACACACACACACACACACACACACACACACACACACACACACACACACACACACACACACACACACACACACACGTTTTACTATCCTTGTGGGGACCAAACAATTGATTCCCATTCAAAATCCTATGTTCCCTAACTTTAAACCAAATCATAAGCTTAACTCCAAACCCCTAACCCTGACTCCTAAACCGAACCTCTAACCCTAATTGTAACCCTAACCTTAAATCTAACCCCTAAGCCTATAATACCCTCTTTCCTTGTGGGGACCAGCAAAATGTCCCCGAATTATTCTTGTTTTACTATCCTTGTGAGGACTTCTGGTCCCACACACACACACACACACACACACACACACACACACACACACACACACACACACACACACACACACACACACACACACACACACACACACACACACACACACACACACACACACACACACACACACACACACATACAAACTGAGAGCATATCAGAAGATAGAAACTCATTAGGACAGTAAAAGAAAAAAGAACAGCCAACAACCGAAACAATAGCAGTGCCAGAAACAAAGGAGAGTTGAATGATTCCCACAGCAATCAGAGACATCTGGGCTTAACAACACTGTGTTAGTTATCAAAGTCCTCTACTCTCTCTTTCGCTCTTATCAAAATAGGCAATTAAGACACTCAAACACCCATACATACAGGCCATATACAGAATAAACCAGCCCAATATAAACAATGATGTAAAGAATATAAGGAATGATGGAAGAAAGAGAGAAGGAGATTGTATAGAGATGGATAGATGTATTATTGACTGTGTGTTTTTGTGTGTGTGTTTGTGCACAGGTGTCTGTGTATCTGTGTGAGCGATGACGCAGGTGTATTTGTCTTTTTGAGAATTCTAAGGGCGCTTTCTGAAGAATTTCTGACAGGCATTATCAAAGACACCCTCAGCAGGGGTCCGCACATTGTCTGAGACGCAACTCACTTGTTGCAGGCTTTGATGTTTGCCACTTATCTTCCCCCTACAGAGTGTCGCACATAATGCAAATAGAGCGAGAGAGAGAGAGAGAGGGGGGAGAAAGAGGTGAGGAGGGATAGAGAGATGTGGAGAGAGAGAGAGAGGGGGGGGAGGGGGATAGAGAGATGTGGTGAGAGAGAGAGTGGGGGTAAGGGGGATAGAGAGATGTGGAGAGAGAGAAGAGACAGACAGAGTGTGTGTGTGTGAGAGAGAGAGGGGGAGAGGTGAGGAGGGATAGAGAGATGTGGAGAGAGAGAAGAGACAGACAGAGTGTGTGTGTGTGAGAGAGAGAGAGAGAGAGAGAGAGAGAGAGAGAGAGAGAGAGAGAGAGAGAGAGAGAGAGAGAGAGAGAGAGAGAGAGAGAGAGAGAGAGAGAGAGAGAACATAAAATTCAACATACCAATTCGGATCTGGCAAAAAAAGCTTGAATCAGTTATAGAACCTATTGCCCTTTATGGTTGTGAGGTCTGGGGTCCGCTCACCAACCAAGAATTCACAAAATAGGACAAACACCAAATTGAGACTCTGAATGCAGAATTCTGCAAAAATATCCTCCACGTACAACGTAAAACACCAAATAATGCATACACAGCAGAATTAGGTCGATACACGCTAATTATCAAAATCCAGAAAAGAGCCATTAAATTCTATAACCACCTAAAAAAGGAAACGATTCCCAAACCTTCCGTAACAAAGCCATCACCTACAGAGAGATGAACCTGGAGAAGAGTCCCCTAAGCAAGCTGGTCCTGGGGCCCTGCTCACAAACACAAACAGACCCAAAAGAGCCCCAGGGCAGCAACACAATTAGACTCCCCCAAAAAATATATACAATATATTTGTCACATGCGCCGAATTCACTTTACAGTGAAATGCTTAATCAACAATGCAGTTTTTTTGAAAAATACCTTTAAAAAAGTAAGAAATAAAAGAAACAAGTAATGAAAGAGCAGCAGTAAAATAACAATGGAGAGTCTATATACAGGGGGTACCGGTACAGAGTCAATGTATGGGGGCAACGGTTAGTCGAAGTAATATGTACATGTAGGTAGAGTTATTAAAGTGACTATGCATAGTTAATAACAGAGATTAGCAGCAGCATAAAAGGGGGGTAATGCAAATAGTCTGGGTAGCCATTTGATTAGATGTTGAGGAGTCCTATAGCTTGGGGGTAGAAGCTGTTTAGAAGCCTCTTGGACCTAGACTTGGCGCTCAGGTACCACTTGCCGTGCTGTAGCAGAGAGAACAATCTATGACTAGGATGGCTGGAGTCTTTGACCATTTTTAGGACCTTCTTCTGACACCACCTGGTATAGAGGTCCTGGATGGCAGGAAGCTTTTCCCTGGTGATGTACTGGGCCGTACGCACTACCCTCTATAGTGACTTGCGGTCGGAGGCCGAGCAGTTGCCATACCAGGCAGTGATGCAACCAGTCAGGATGCTCTCGATGGTGCAGCTCTAGAACCTTTTGAGGATCTGAGGACACATGACAAATCTTTTCAGTCTCCTGAGGGGAATAGGTTTTGTCGTGTCCTGTTAACGATTGTCTTGGTGTGCTTGGAACATGTTAGTTTGTTGGTGATGTCGACGCCAAGGAACTTGAAGCTCTCAACCTGCTCCACTACAGCCCCGTCGATGAGAATGGGGGCGTGCTCGGTCCTCCTTTTCCTGTAGTCCACAATCATCTCATTTGTCTTGATCACGTTTAAGGAGAGATTGTTGTCCTGGAACTACATAACCAGGTCTCTGACCTCCTCCCTATAGGCTGTCTCGTCGTTGTCGGCAATCAGGCCTACCACTGTTGTGTCATCTGCAAACTTAATGATGGTGTTGGAGTCGTGCCTGGCTGTGCAGTCATGAGTGAACAGGGAGTACAGGACGGGACTGAGCACGCACACCTGATGGGCCCCCATGTTGAGGATCAGCGTGGCAGATGTGTTGTTACCTAACCTTACCACCTGGGGGTGGCCTGTCAGGAAGTCCAGGATCCAGTTGCAGAGGGAGGTGTTTGGTCCCAGGGTCCTTAGCTTAGTGATGAGCTTTGAGGGCACTACGGTGTTGAACGCTGAGCTGTAGTCAATGAATAGCATTCTCACATAGGTGTTCCTTTTGTCCAGGTGGGAAAGGGCAGTGTGGAGTGCAATAGAGATTACATCATCTGTGGATCTGTTGGGGCGGTATGCAAATTGGAGTGGGTCTAGGGTTTCTGGGATAATGGTGTTGATGTGTGGCATAACCAGCCTTTTAAAGCACTTCATGGCTACAGACATGAGTGGTACGCGTCGGTAGTCATTTAGGCAGGTTACCTTAGTGTTCTTGGGCACAGGGACTATGGTGGTCTTCATGAAACATGTTGGTATTAAAGTCTCAGACAGAGAGAGGTTGAAACCAAATCATAAGAAAACAAAAAGATAATTACTTGACACATTGGAAAGAATTAACAAAATAACAGAGCAAACTAGAATGCTATTTGGCAAAATACCTGTGACTGACCCAAACTTAAGGAAAGCTTTGACTATGTACAGACTCAGTGAGCATGGCCATGCTATTGGGGCTCCTGAGTGGTACAGTGGTCTAAGACACTGCAGTTCCTGGTTCAAATCCAGGCTGCATCACATCCGGCCATGATTGGGAGTCCCAAAGGGCGGCGCACATTTGGCCCAGCGTTATCCAGGTTTGGCGGTGGTAGGACATCATTGTAAATAAGAATTAATTCTTAACTGAATTGCCTAGTTAAATAAAGGTTACATTTTTTTAAAGGCCGCCGTAGGCATCCCTGTCTCTCAAGAGAAGGCAGGCTTTGTGCACACTGCCTACAAAATGAGGTGGAGCTGCACTTCCTAACCCCCTGTCATATTAGAGAGACATATTTCTCTCAGATTACACAGATCCACAAAGAATTAGAAAACAAACCCAATTTTGATTAACTTCCATATCTATTGGGTGAAATACCAGTGTGCCATCACAGCAGCAAGATGTGTGACCTGTTGCCACAAGGGGCAACCAGTGAAGAACAAACACCATTGTAAATACAACCCATATTTATGTTTATTTATTTTTTCTTTTGTACTTTAACTATTTGCACATCGTTACACGAACTGTATATAGACATTATGACACTTTAAATGTCTTTATTCTTTCGGACCTTCTGTGAGTGTAATGTTTACTGTTAATTTGTAATGTTTATAATGTTTATTTCACTTTTGTTTATTATCTACTTCAATGTTTGGCAATGTTATTGCAATGTTATTGGCATGTTTCTCATGCCAATAAAGCCCTTTTATTGAATTTTGAGCAGACCCTACTAAAACGAGAGCATCAATGAACATGATTGTGGAAATGAATGCTCAGTTTCTGTTGCGTGTGGCATTGAGGTACCACAAGCAGCAGTTTAGCCACAGACTGTCATATGCTTTATAAATGTGCTTTATGCTTTACAGTCTGTGCTTTATAAATGTGCATTGAGCATAAAAATACCAATTTATATCAGGAATTGTCAACTTGTTCTCATTCTGATAAATAAGCATCTCTTTAACCAGGTAGGCCACTTGATTTCAATATCTTAACAAATTGAACAGGCTATGTTGTTTCAAAAGTTGGAGACTGTTAAAACAAGTCCAAGTTGGCTAGACTTTAAATATAAAGATTAGCTGGCTACTCACTAAAACATTGGCCTGTGTTAATGTGCTATACTGCCTGCTACAACAAGTTGGTCATTATCACTGGATGTGCATGGTTCTGCTTAAATGTGTAACAAAAATAGCATTTTCATAGACAGACTTGAAAGCCAGATCAGTAAATTTACCAAAGAAAGCATAATTTTACATGCAATGTACCTTTAATTGCAATGACCTTTAATTGTGCAACAAAGCTTATTTAGAGAAATGTTAAAGAAATTGAGATATATATCCTGAATCGCCCATATCACCCAGCCTCTGTGTGTTGTGTGACTCTTCCTACACAGTAATGCTCTCAGTTATAGAAGTTAATGTCACACAGAGAGAGGGCTTTACAAGGTGTGTGTGTGTGTGTGTGTGTGTGTGTGTGTGTGTGTGTGTGTGTGTGTGTGTGTGTGTGTGTGTGTGTGTGTGTGTGTGTGTGTGTGTGTGTGTGTGTGTGTGTGTGTGTGTGTGTGTGTGTGTGTGTGTGTGTGTGTGTGTGTGTGTGATTATACTTTATTTAAAATCATTTGTAGAGTTCTCCAGCTTTTAGTCCCAAAAAACAAATTTGCAAGCATTTTCTACCTCTGGTTAGTTTGCCATTCCTATGGAGGAAAAACGCCAAAAATAAGGTTTGAGGTTAACACAAGCTTAGGATATTTTCTATATTTTGTTCTATAAGATAATATTATAATAATAATAATAATATGCCATTTAGCAGACACTTTTATCCAAAGCGACTTACAGTCATGTGTGCATACATTCTACGTATGGGTGGTCCCGGGAAATATTAGTCAGGTAAAGGTCCAATGCAGCCATTATTATCTCAATATCATATCAATTATAATGGTACAAAATAAACAGAAATAGCTTCTTAGCAAAACAAGAATTTAGCTTGGACTGTCTGGGAGTGGGGTCTGATTAGAGGTCTGAAAATTAGCCGTCATTGGCAGAGAGGTTTCAAACTCTCTTTCTTACTGGTCCATTAACTAATTTACCATATGATGATGCCACCATGGAAGGCCAAGACTCAATCCCACCAAAACAATACTGAAATTTCAGGTGGTCTTTTCAAACATCTCCTACACTAAAATGGCATTATCATCATGTTTACAATTTTACAGAATTATTCCAACCACATAGTGTGTAAATATATAGAAAACACAGAAAAACCTTGTTTTGGACTGAAATGGGCCTTATCACAGAAATACCTTGTTTTGGACTGAAATGGGCCTTATGTGCTTGTTTTGACTACATAAATGTTTAAGAAATCACAAAAAGTGATGTTAATCATGATTAGCTATGTCATAGAACAAAACAAATAAGATCTCCTAAGCCTCAGCCCTTATTTTCAGCATTTATCCAAAACCCCTTAATTTCATTTCCATTCATTCCCCCAAAGGCTTTGACAAATGAGCCATGGTGTAGTTATCCTCTGTTAGCGCCTACAAAATGACGCCATTACTATTGCTCTTTATAAGACCTATTAGTGGGTGCATGCATGTATGCTGGTGATTTCCGGACATAGATCTACTCTCAGAACTGCCCTTTGTAATGGATTAGAAAGGACAAAGACAGAGATACTTACAGAAAGGGTAAAGTAGAGCGAGAAAGTGAAAGAGAGGATAAAAAGAAGGATATAGGGTGGGAGAAAGTGAAAAGGAGAAATTAACATATATATTTGTATTTTATTTCACCTTTATTTAACCAGGTAGGCCAGTTGAGAACAAGTTCTCATTTACAACTGCAACCTGGCCAAGATAAAGCAAACCAGTGTGACACAAACAACACAGAGTTACTGAGATACTGGGGTGCAAAGGAGAAAAATATATATAACAATATGGGGATGAGGTGGTTGGGGGGGCTATTTACAGATGGGCTGTGTACAGGTGCAATGATTGGTAAGCTGCTCTGACAGCTGATGCTTAGTTAAGGAGGGAGATATAAGACTCCAGCTTCAGTGATTTTTGCAATTCGTTCCAGTCATTGTCAGCAGAGAACTGTAAGGAAAGGCGGCAAAAGGAGGAGTTGGCTTTGGGGATGACCAGTGAAATATAACTGCTGGGGCGGGTGCAACGGGTGGATGGTGCTATGGTGACCAGTGAGCTGAGATAAGGCGGGGCTTTACCTAGCAAAGACTTATAGATGACCTGGAGCCAGTGGGTTTGGTGACAATTATGAAGCGAGGCCAGCCAATGAGAGCATACAGGTTGCAGTGGTAGGAGGTGAAAAAAACAGATGGCACTGTGATAGACCACGTCCAATTTGCTGAGTAGAGTGTTGGAGGCTATTTTGTAAATGACATCGCCGAAGTCAAGGTTTTACGAGGGTATGTTTGGCAGCATGAGTGACGGAGGATTTGTTGCGAAATAGGAAGCCGATTCTAGATTTAATTTTGGATTGGAGATGCTTAATGAGTCTGGAAGGAGAGTTTACAGTATAACCAGACACCTAGCTATTTGTAGTTGTCCACATATTGTAAGTCAGAACCGTCCAGAGTAGTAATGCTAGACTGGTGCGGGCAGCGATCGGTTGAAGAGCATGCATTTAGTTTTACTTGCATTTAAGAGCAGTTGGTGGCCACGGAAGGAGTGTTGTATGGCATTGAAGCTCGTCTGGAGGTTTGTTAACATAGTGTCCAAAGAAGGGCCAGAAGTATACAGAATGGTGTCATCAACATAGCGGTGGATCAGAGAATCACCAGCAGCAGAGCGGCATCATTGATGTATACAGAGAAAAGAGTCGGCCCAGGAATTGAACCCTGTGGCACCCCCATAGAGACTGCCAGAGGTCCGGACAAAAGGCTCTCAGAATTGACACACTGAACTCTATCTGAGAATTAGTTGGTGAACCAGGCGAGGCAGTCATTTGAGAAACCAAGGCTGTTGAGACTGCCGATAAGAATGCGGTGATTGACAGAGTCTAAAGCCTTGGCCAGGTCGATGAATATGGCTGCACAGTATTGTCTTTTATTGATGGCGGTTATGATATTGTTTAGGACCTTGAGTGTGGCTGAAGTGCACCCATGACCAGCTCGGAAACAGATTGCCTAGCAAAGAAGGTACGGTGGGATTCGAAATGGTCGGTGATTGGTTGTTAACTTGGCTTTCGAATACTTTAGAAAAGCAGAGTGTCTCCCCCTTTGAAGAGTGGGATGACCGCGGCAGCTTTCCAATCTTTAGGGATCTCAGACGATACGAAAGAGCGGTTGAACAGGCTATTAATAGGGCTTGCAACAATTGCGGCGGATCATTTTAGAAAGAGAGGGTCCAGATGGTCTAGCCCAGCTGATTTGTAGGGGTCCAGATTTTGCAGCTCTTTCAGAACATCTGCTATCTGACTTTGGGCGAATGAGAAATGGGGCTTGGGAAAGTTGCTGTGGGGGGTGCAGAGCTGTTGACCGGGGTAGGGGTAGCCAGGTGGAAAGCATGGCCAGTCATAGAAAACTTCTTATTGAAATTCTCGATTATCGTAAATTTATCGGTGGTGACAGTGTTTCCTAGCCTCAGTGCAGTGGGCAGCTGGGAGGAGGTGCTCTTATTCTCCATGGACTACAGTGTCCCAGAACTTTTTGGAGTTTGTGCTACATGATGCAAAATTCTGTTTGAAAAAGCTAGCCTTTGCTTTCCTAACTGCCTGTGTATATTGGTTCCTAACTTCCCTGAAAAGTTTCATATTGCGGGGGCTATGTGATGCTAATGCAGTAAGCCACAGGATGTTTTTGTGCTGGTCAAGGGCAATCAAGTCTGGAGTGAACCAAGGGCTATATCTGTTCTTAGTTCTACATATCTTGAATGGGGCATGCTTATTTAAGATGGTGAGGGAAGCACTTTTAAAGAATAACCAGGCATCCTCTACCGATGGAATGAAGTCAATATCCTTCCAGGATATCCAGGTCAGGTCGATTAGAAAGGCCTGCTCACTGAAGTGTTTTATGGAGAGTTTGACAGTGATGAGAGGTGGTTGTTTGACCGCTGACCTATTACAGATGCAAGCAATGAGGCAGTGATCGCTGAGATCCTGGTTGAAGACAGCAGAGCTGTATTTAGAGGGCAGGATGGTCAGGATGATATCTATGTGGGTGCCCGTGTTTACAGATTTAGGGTTGTACCTGGTAGGTTCCTTGATTAATTTGTGTGAGATTGAGGGCATCTAGTTTAGATTGTAGGACAGCCGGGGTGTTAAGCATGTCCCAGTTTAGGTCACCTAACAGTACAAACTCTGAAGATAAATGGGGGGCAATTCATTCACATATGGTGTCCAGGGCACAGCTGAGGGCTGAGGGGCATCTATAACAAGCAGCAACAGTGAGAGACTTATTTCTGGAAAGGTGGATTTTTAAAGGTAGAAGCTCGAACTGATTGGGCACAGACCTGGATAGCATGACAGAACTCTGCAGGCTATCTCTGCAGTAGATTGCAATTCCACCCCCTTTGGCAGTTCTATTTTGGCGGAGAATGTTGTAGTTCGGAATGGAAATTTCAGAATTTTTGGTGGCCTTCCTACGCCAATATGCAGACACGGCTAGGACATCAGGGTTGGCAGAGTGTGCTAAAGCAGTGAATAAAACAAACCTAGGGAGGAGGCTTCTGATGTTAACATGCATGAAACCAAGGCTTTTACGATTACAGAGTCAACAAATGATAGCACCTAGTGAATAGGTGTGGAACTGAGGAATACAGGGCCTGGGTTAACCTCTACATCACCAGAGGAACAGAGGAGGAGAAGGATAACAGTACAGCCAAAGGCAATAAAAACTGGTTGTCTAGTGCATTGTGGACAGAGAATAAAAGGAGCAGATTTCTGGGTGTGGTAGAATAGGTTCAGGGCATAATGTACAGACAATGTTATGGTAGGATGTGAGTACAGTGGAGGTAAACCTAGGCGTTGAGTGACGATGAGAGAGATTTTGTCTCTGGAAGCACCAGTTAAGCTAGGTGAGGTCTCCGCATGAGTGTGTGGTGGGACAAAAGAGCTATCTATGGCATTTTGAGCGGTAATTCGGGCTCTACAGTGAAATAAAACAATAAAAACTAGCCAAAACAGCAGTAGACAAGGCATATTGACAGAGAGAGACATAAAGCAATCACAGGTGTTGATCAGGAGAGCTAAGACACCAACGGGTAAATGGAGATGAATGGGCAGAGCGGTCAGTGAGACACATATAGGACCTGAGTTTAAGGCTGGGACCGACAGGTAAACAAAATGAGGTACCGTGTTATTGAAACAGCCCAGGGGGCATCGGCTGTGTAGCCGAGTGATCATAGGGTCAAAAGAGCAGCAATAGGAGAATCAGAGTGCCGTTCGGTAGTCACTACTACACTAGGTGAGCAGGGGACACAGCGTTCAGAAAAGGGAGCAGGCCGGGGCTAGTAGATGGTTCTTCGGCGAGATCGTAACAGAATAGCCTGTTGAGACCACATCAGGCGATCACGTCGGCAGTCCAGTCGTGACGGATCGGTGGAGCTCCCTGTCGACAATAAAGGGTCCAGGCCAATTGGCAAAGGAGGTATTGTAGCCCTAGCATTAGCAGGTATATGGGCCTAGCTCGAGGCTAGCTCAAGGCTAGCTGGTGCTTGCTTCGCGCTGTGCAGACAGGCAGGTGTTGTCCGAGCTAAAGCTGGCTGGTGACCGAGAAAAAGGTGAAGACCACTAGCTGTGGCTAACAAAGACAAGTAGCTAGTTAGCTGGCTAGGTCCTGATGGAAGTTCCAGTTATAAGGAATAAAAGTAGCAGATCCTTACCACATTGGGTGCGGCGGGTTGCAGGAAAGTATATTTAGTTCGTAGATAGAAAGTGAGATTAAGATATGAAAAAGACTGGCTATTTACATTGGATAAGACACGGGATAAGACAAAGACAAACACACACGTCCTACGGCTACGCCATCTTGGTTTCTCAAGGATGAAATTAGGGCAAAAAGAATAAGACACAGAGAGAGGGAAAAAGAAAGAGTCAAAGGAAGAATGGGTAAGAGAGGGACAGGGGGTGTGGGATAGAGAGGAGAAAAGAGAAGGGAAGGAGAGAAGGAGAGAGGAGAGGGACTGTGTTGATTATAAAGCCGTCACTCACAGGAGCAGCAGCAGCCAGCCAGCGTCCTCAGAGACCCAGTCTGCTCAGCATAGTGTGTGTGTTTGTGCATGTGTGTCAGTGAGTGAGTGAGTGAGTGAGTGTGTGTGAATACTTGTGTGTGTGCGTGGGCAAATGTGTGTGTGTGTGTGATGAATGTTTTCTATAGCACAGGATGACAGAGATGGATGTGACGGGCTCATCTCTTGGCCAACCAGGGTGCATCTCTCAGACAGGGGCGGGTCCCCACTGGCCAAGCTGAAGGTCATGTGGTGCAGGACGCCTTCTCCAGGACGCCTGCTTGTGTGTGTTTAGGACAGTCGTTTTTGAAAGTGCACTGGTACATTTACGTGCTCCTAACCAATTGTGTTTTTATGTTCGTTTTTTTGTGTTGTTTCTAACTTATTTTTGTTAAAAATGTTGCTGTTATTTTCGGTCTCTTATGACCGAAAATAACTTCTGGACATCAGAACAGCAATTACTCACCACGGACTGGCAGAAGCTTTTTTTCTTCCTTTAATGAGTCCGACGAGCCCGACTTGAACGACAATAAGCTTTCCCAGGAACCGGCCCAAATCCCCATAATTTGCGTGAAGAGACAACAGAGAAAAAGAGGATGGAGATTGAATAAGCCTCCCCTGCCTTCCATTCTACTAGCTAACGTGCAATCATTGGAAAATAAAATTGCCGACCTACGAGGTAGATTTAAACTACCAAGGGGTCATTAACAACTGAAATATCTTATGCTTCATGAAGCCGTGGCTGAACGACGATATTATCAACATACAGCTGGCTGGTTATATGCTGTATCGGCAGGATAGAACAGCGGCATCTGGTAAGACAAGTGGTAGTTGGTGCACGATATCTAAGGAAGTCTTGAGGTTTTGCTCGCCTGATGTAGAGTATCTCATGATCAGCTGTAGACCACACTATCTACCTAGAAAGTTTTCATCAGTATTTTTCGTTGCTGTCTACATACCACAACAGACTGATGCTGGCAGTAAGACAGCACTCAATGAGCTGTATTCCGCCATAAGCAAACAGGAAAAAGCTCATCCAGAGGCGGCGCTCCTAGTGGCCTGGGGACTTTAATGCCGGGAAACTTAAAACTGTTTTTATCAACTGTCTATCAACATGTTAAATGTGCAACCAATGGGGGGAAAAAACTCTAGACCACCTTTACTCCACACACAGGGATGCGTACAAAGCTCTCCCTTGCCCTCCATTTGGCAAATCTGACCATAAATCTATCCTCCCGATTCCTGCTTACAAGCTAAAATTATTAAAGCAGGGAGCACCAGTGACTCAGTCAATAAAAAAGTGGTCAGATGAAGCAGATGCTAAACTACAGGACTGTTTTGAGAGCACAGACTGGAATATAATCCGGGATTCTTCCTATGCCATTGAGGAGTACACCAGTCATTGGGTTCATCAATAAGTGCATCGATGACGTCG
This sequence comes from Oncorhynchus gorbuscha, assembly GCF_021184085.1. Classification (NCBI taxonomy): domain Eukaryota; kingdom Metazoa; phylum Chordata; class Actinopteri; order Salmoniformes; family Salmonidae; genus Oncorhynchus; species Oncorhynchus gorbuscha. The sequence continues at coordinate 38,509,106 of NC_060175.1, read as the reverse complement.
TCCCCACAGGGACCGTACGTACATACTCCAACCAGAAGCCATGGATTACAGGCAACATCCGCACTTACTCAAAGGCTAGAACTGCCACAGCTTATAAGAAATCCCGCTATGCCATCCAACGAACCATCAAACAGGCAAAACGTCATTTTTAGGACTAAGATCGAAACGTACTACACCGACTCCGGCACTCGTCGGATGTGGCAGGGCTTGCAAACCACTACAGACTACAAAGTGAAGCACAGCCAAGAGCTGCCCTGTGACACGAGCCTACCAGACAAGATAAACTGTTTCTATGCTCGCTTTGGGTCAAATAACACTGAAACATGCATGAGAGCAACAGCTGTTCCCAGATGACTGTGTGATAACACTCTCTACAGCTGATGTGAGCAAGACCTTTAAACAGGTCAACATTCACAAGGCCGCAGGTCCAGATGGATTACCAGGATGTGTACGGCGAGCATGCGTTGACCAACTGGCAAGTGTCTTCACTGACATTTTCAACCTCTCCCTGTCCAAGTCTGTAATACCAACATGTTTTAAGCAGACCACCATAGTCCCTGTGCCCAAGAACAATAAGGTAACCTGCCTAAATGACTACCGACTCATAGCACTCACGTCTGTAGCCATGAAGTGCTTTGAAAGGCTGGCCATGGCTCTCATCAACACCATTATCTCAGAAACCCTGGACCCACTTCAACTTGCATACCGCCCCAACAGATCCACAGATTATGCCATCTCTATTGCACTCCACACTGCCTTTTCCCACCTGGACAAAAGGAACACCTTTGTGAGAATGCTATTCATTGACTACAGCTTAGAGTTCAACACCATAGTACCCGCAAAGCTCATCACTAAGCTAAGGACCCTGGGACCAAACACCTCCCTCTGCAACTGGATCCTGGACTTCCTGACAGGCCACCCCCATGTGGTAAGGTTAGGTAACAACACATCTGCCACACTGATCCTCAACACAGGGGCCCCTCAGGGGTGCGTACTCCCTGTTCACTCATGACTGCACGGCCAGGCACGATTCCAACACCATCATTAAGTTTGCCGATGACACAACAGTGGTAGGCCTGATCACTGACAACGATGAGACAGCCCATAGGGAGGAGGTCAGAGACCTGGTTATGTAGTTCCAGGACAATAACCTCTCCCTCAACGTGATTAAGACAAAGGAGATGATTTTGCACTACAGGAAAACGAGCACTGAGCACGCCCCCATTCTCATCAATGTAGGCTGTAGTGGAGCAGGTTGAGATCTTCAAGTTCCTTGGCGTCGACATCATCAACAAACTAACATGGTCCAAGCACACCAAGATAGTTGTGAAAAGGTGAAACGGATTTCCTCCTCTTCGTCTGAGGAGGAGTAAGGATCGGGAAAGGCTCTGGCGGCTCCTGGCTGACTGACGGCTCTGGCGGCTCCTGGCTGACTGGCGGCTCTGGCGGCTCCTGGCTGACTGGTGGCTCTGGTGGCTGACTGGCGGCTCTGGCGGCTCAGGACAGACTGGCGGCTCTGGCGGCTCAGGACAGACGGGAGACTCTGGCGGCTCAGGACAGACGGGAGACTCCGGCGGCTCCTGGCTGACTGACGGCTCTGGCGGCTCCTGGCTGGGTGACGGCTCTGGCGGCTCCTGGCTGTCTGATGGCTCTGGCGGCTCCTGGCTGACTGACGGCTCTGGTGGCTCAGGACAGACCGGCGGCTCTGGTGGCTCAGGATAGACTGGCGGCTCTGGCGGCTCAGGACAGACGGGAGACTCTGGCGGCTCAGGACAGACGGGAGACTCCGGTGGCTCCTGGCTGACTGACGGCTCTGACGGCTCCTGGCTGGTTGAAAGCTCTGGCGGCTCCTGGCTGGCTGACGTCTCGGGCGGCTCATGGCTGGCTGACGGCTCTGGCGGCACCAAGCCTGCCCAACCTTACCTGGTTGAATGCTCCCCGTAGTGGTGGAATAGCCCGCACTGGGCTGTGCTGGCGAACCGGGGACACCATGCGTAAGGCTGGTGCCATGTACGCCGGCCCGAGGAGACGCACTGGAGCCCAGATGCGTAGAGCCGGATTCATGGCAGCTGGCTTGATGCCCACTCTGGCCCGGCCGATATGAGGAGCTGGAATGTACCGCACCAGGCTATGCACACGCACCGGGGACACTGTGTCTTGTGTTTTTGGCCGCTGCTGCTTCTGCCCGTTACCACGCTGCTTGGTCCTTTTGTGGTGGGTGTTTCTGTAACGTATTTCCTCCTCTTCGTCTGAGGAGGAGTAAGGATTGGACCAAACCGCATGGTAAGTGTCCATATTGATTTATTTGATTTATTCAAAAAACACAACTGAACACTGGAACAACATAATAAACGTGAAATATACAAAACCGAAACAGTACCGTGTGGCCCAAACACTCACACGGAAACAAACGCCCACAAACCAAAAGTGAAACCCAGGCTACCTAAGTATGATTCTCTATCAGAGACAACTAACGACACCTGCCTTTGAGAACCATACTAGGCCGAACACAAAAACCAACATAGAAAAACAAACATAGACTGCCCACCCCAACTCACGCCCTGACCATACTAAAACAAAGAATAAAATAACAGAACTATGGTCAGAACGTGACAAAAGGGCACAACAAAACCTTTTCCCCTCAGGAGACTGAAAAGATTTGGTATGCATCCTCAAGCTGCACCATCGAGAGCATCCTGACGGGTTGCATCACTGCCTGTAATGGCAACTGTTCGGCCTCCGACCGCAAAGCATGACAGAGGGAAGTGCGTACGGCCCAGTACATCAACGGCGCCAAGCTTCCTGCCATCCAGGACCTCTATACCAGGTGGTGTCAGAGGAAGGCCCTAAAAATTGTCAAAGACTCCAGCCACCCTAGTCATAGACTGTTCTCTCTACTACAGCACGGCAAGCGGTACCAGACCACCAAGTCTAGGTCCAAGAGGATTCAAAACAGCTTCTACCCCCAACCCGTAAGACTCCTGAACATTGCTGCCCCCCCACACACACACACACACACACACTTCTTACGCAGCTGCTACTCTCTGTTAATATCTATGCATAGTCACTTTAATAACTGTACCTCGACTAACCGATGCCCCCGCACATTGACCCCGGTACCCCCTGTATATAGTCTCGAAATTGTTATTTTACTGCTGCTCTTTAACTACTTGTTTTTTTTTTTTTTATTCATATTTTTTAAACTGCAGTGTTGGTTAGGGGCTTGTAAATAAGCATTTCACTGTAAGGTGACACCTGTTGTATTCAGGGGGATGTGACAAATAAAATTTGATTTGATTTGATGTGAGGAAGTCTGTGTGTAAGGATGGTGGCAGAGTAAGAGAGTGTGTATCAGAGACCCCCAGAAAACATTCATCAGGCACAGATCAAAACCTCTCCCTCAACCTCAGTAAAACAAAATAACTGATTGTGGACTACAGGAAATGGAGGGCCGAGCTCGCCCCCATTCACATTGATGGGGCTGTAGTGGAGTGGGTCAAGAGCTTCAAGTTCCTTGGTTTCCATATCACATGACAGTCCGCTTGGAGTTTGCCAAAAGGCATCTAAAGGGCTCTCAGACCATGGGAAACAAGATTCACTGGTCTGATGAAGATTGAACTCTTCGGCCTGAATGCCAAGCGTCATGTCTGGAGGAAACTAGGCACCATCCCTACGGTGCAGCATGGTGATGGCAGCATCATGCTGTGGGGATGTTTTTCATCAGCAGGGACTGGGAGACTATTCAGGATCAAGGGAAATAGGAACAGAGCAAAGTACAGAGAGATCCTTGATTAAAACCTGCTCCAGAGAGCTCAGGACATCAGACTGGGGCGAAGGATCACCTTCCAACAGGACAACGACCCTAAGCACACAGCCAAGACAAAGGCAGGAGGGGCTTCGGGACAAGTCTCTGAATGTCCAAGATTGGCCCAGGCAGAGGCCGGACTTTAACCCGATCCAACATCTCTGGAGAGACCTGAAAATAGCTGTGCAGTGACGCTCCCCATCCAACCTGACAGAGCTTGAGAGGATCTGCAGAGAAAATGGGAGAAACTCCCCAAAGCCTCGGGGATGGAATCGTTGCCAAAGGTACTTCAACAAAGTACTGAGCAAAGAATACTTATGTAAATATGATATTACAGTTTTGCAAAAATGTCTAAAAACCTGTTTTTGCTTTGTCATTATGGGATATTGTGAGGAGATTAAGAAAAAAAACTATTTAGTCATTTTTAGAATAAGTCTGTAACGTAACAAAATGTGAAGGGGTCTGAACTCTTTCCGAATGCACTGTACACACACATATTTATTTTTTATTTTACCTTTATTTAACTAGGCAAGTCAATTAATAACAAATTCTTATTTTCAATGACGGCCTAGGAACAGTGGGTTAACTGCCTTGTTCAGGGGCAGAACGACAGCTGTTGACCTTGTCAGTTCAGGGATTCGATCTTGCAACCTTTCAGTTGCTAGTCCAACGCTCTAACCACTAGGCTACCTGTCGCATACTGACACCACGTACATACAAACACACTTCCACACTCACCACATACGCTGCTGCTACTGTTTATTATCTGTCCTGTTGCCTAGTCACTTTACCCCTACCTATATGTACATATCTACCTCAATTACCTCATACCCCTGCACACCAACTCGGTACTGACACTCCCTGTACATAGTCATGCTATTTTTATTTGTAATTCACATTGTATTTATTCCTCATCTCGCTATTTCTATTTTTATTTAATTTGTTGTATTCGCAAAGAACCCATAAGTAAGCATTTCACTGTTAGTCTACACCTGTTGTCTACGAAGCATGTGACAAATAAAGATTTTATTTGATCAGAGTGTATGTGTGTGTGTGTTTATGCGTGTGTGCGTGCGTGTGATTGTTAGGGTATCTGTGTATAGGGTAAACACAAGGAGAGCTTGCGAAGAATTCTGATGAGAGGCTTTGCAACAGTTGGCATGGAAACAGAATTAGCCAGCTGCATGAGCCAGCGAAAAAAAGCCTGTTTGATTTCAAAGTACAGACAATGCATACCTGTCCCTGCTGCAGATGGATTTGTATAGACAGCAGTGGCTTTCCGTCAATATCCAATAAAAATGTCAATCTGTAAGTGGATAGAATGCAGCTTGAAAGATTTGTCACTGGTTCATACCTCCAACACAACATGGCAGAAATGACACTGCAGAAAAAGTGCAATTCGCTTTGATGAGTATCGGCCTGAGATTCTTGTCAGGCTTTGTGGAAGATGTTGTGGTGTGTGCGACTCTGGCTCACTAGCATACGACCTTGTTGTGAAATGAATAAAACACACATTTTGTCTCTCTCTTTCTCGCTCCTCTGACTGACTTTTTTTCTCTCTCACTGTATCGCTCTCTCTGTATTAGTAAGGGTATTACAGAACTCCCTCGTTCAGCCCTCTCTCATTACCATATTCTAATTATGCTTGTTAAAGGGGGGGGGGAGTATAATGAATACATTTGAAAATAGGGTCTCAGAGGTGATTGTCAGGTTTGTCTTTCCAATCAAATCAAATTGTATTGGTCACATATACCTATTTATCAGATGTTATTGCAGGTGTAGTGAAATGCTTGTGTTCCTAGCTCCAACAGTGCAGTAGTATCTAACAATTCACAACAATACACACCAATCTACAAGTAAAAGAATGGAATTAAGAATTATATAAATATTAGGTCGAGCAATGTCGGAGTGGCATTGACTAAAATACAGTAGAATACAGTATATACATATGTGATGAGTAAAGCAGTATGTAAACATTATTAAAGGGACTAGTGTTCCATTATTAATTAAAGTGACCAGTGATTCCATGTCTATGTAGATAGGGAAGCAGCCTCTAAGGTGCAGAGTTGAGTAAACGGGTGGTAGCCGGCTAGTGATGGCTATTTAACAGTCTGATTGCCTTGAGATAAAAGCTGTTTTTCAGTCTCTCGGTCCCAGCTTTGATGCACCTGTACTGACCTCTCCTTCTGGATGACAGCATGGTAAACAGGCTGTGGCTCGGGTGGTTGATGTCCTTGATGATCTTCTTGACCTTCCTGTGACATCGGGTGCTGTCGGTGTCCTGGGGGCAGGCAGTATGCTCTCGTTGATAAGTTGGGTAGACCGCACCACCCTCTGGAGAGTCCTGAGGTTGCAGGCGGTGCAGTTGCTGTACCAGACAGGATGAACTCAATTGTGCCTCTGTAAAAGTTTGTGAGGCTCAAAGAGGCCAAGCTGAATTTCTTCAGCTTGCCAAAAGGCATCTAAACGGCTCTAAGATCATGAGAAACAAGATTCTCTGGTCTGTTCCACCTTCTTCACAACACTGTTTGTGTGGGTGGACCATTTCAGATTGACAGTGATGTGTAAGCCAAGGAACCTGAATCTTTTCACCTTATCCACTGTGGTCCCGTCGATGTGGATAAGGGTGTGCTCCCTCTGCTGTCTAAGCTCTTTCATTTTGTTGACGTTGAGGGAGAGGTTATTTTCCTGGCACCACTTCGCCAGAGCCCTCACCTCCTCCCTGTAGGCTGTCTCGTCATTGTTGGTAATCAGGCCTACTAGTGTTGTGTCGTCTGCAAACTTGATGATTGAGTTGGAGGCGTGCGTGACCACGCAGTCATGGGTGAACAGGGAGTACAGGAGGGGGGCTGAGCATGCACCCTTGTGGGGCCCCTGTGATGAGGATCAGTGTAGTGGATTGTTTCCTACCTTCACCACCTGGGGGCGCCCTGTCAAGAAGTCCAGGACCCAGTTGCACAGGGCGGGGTTCAGACCCAGGGCTCCGAGCTTAATGATGAGCTTTGAGGGTACTATGTTGTTGAAGGCAGAGCTATAGTCAATGAATAGTATTCTTACATAGGTGGGATAGGGTAGTGTGCAGTGCGATGGCAATTGCATTGTCTGTGGATCTATTGGGGCGGTTTGCAAATTTAAGTGGATCTAGGGCATGGGTGGGCAACTCTAGCCCTCGAGGGCTTGATTGGTGTCACATTTTTCTCCATCCTTCGCAAACACAGCTGATTAATGAAATTGCATTCTAAAATTATTAGATCATGATTAGATGATTATTGGAGTCAGGTGTGTTAGCTGGGGATGGGGCAAAACTGTGACACCAATCAGGCCCTTGAGGACTGGAATTGCCCACCCCTGGTCTAGGGTGTCAGGTAAGGTGAAGGTGATTTGATCCTTAACTAGCCTCTCAAAGCACTTCATGATGACAGATGTGAGTGCTATGGGATGATAGTCATTTAGTTCAGTTACCTTTGCTTTCTTGGGTACAGGAGCAATGGTGGACATCTTGAAGCAAGTGGGAACAGCAGACTGAGATAGGGAGAGGTTGAATATGTCCGTAAACACTCCAGCCAGCTGTGCATTCTCTGAGGATGCGGCTAAGGAAGCCGCCTAGGCCGGGAGCCTTGCGAGGGTTAACATGCTTAAATGTCTTATTCACGTCAGTCACGGAGAACAAGAGCCCACAGTCCTTGGGAGCGGACCATGTCTGTGGCACTGTGTTATCCTCAAAGCGGGCAAAGAAGGTGTTTAGCTTGTCCGGAATCAAGACATCGGTGTCCGCGACATGGCTGGTTTTCCCTTTGTAATCTGTGATTGTCTGCCACATACGTCTCATGTCTTAGCCGTTGAATTGCGACTCCACTTTGTCTAGGTACTGACGTTTTACCTGTTTGATTGCCTTACAACTACACTGTTTTTATTCAACCATATTTCTAGTCACCTTGCCGTGGTTAAATACGGTGGCTCACGTTTTCAGTTTTGCGCGAATGCTGCCATCTATCCAGAGTTTTTGGTTTGGGTAGGTTTTAATAGTCACCGTGGGAACAACATCCCCTATAGACTTCTTGATGAACTCAGTCACCAGGTCCATGTAAACGTCAATGTTATTCTCAGAGGCAACCTGGAACACATCGCAGTTCACGTGACCATAACAAGCATGGATTCCGATTGGTTAGACCAGCGTCGAATAGACCTTAGCACGGTACTTCCTGTTTGATTTTCTGCCTATAGGGAGGGAGGAGCAAAATGGAGTCGTGATCTGATTTGCCGAAGGGAGGGCGGAGGACGGCCTTGTAGCCAACCCGGAAGGGAGAGTAACAACGGTTGAGAGTTTTTGAAGTGTGATTACTACAGGCAATGCGTTGATTGAACTTCAGTAGTGTTTTCCTCAAATTTGCTTTGTTTCATATGGAATAGAATGAGTATGTGTGTGTGTATCTGTATGTATTGTGTGTGTGTGTGTGTGTGTGTGTGTGTGTGTGTGTGTGTGTGTGTGTGTGTGTGTGTGTGTGTGTGTGTGTGTGTGTGTGTGTGTGTGTGTGTGTGTGTGTGTGTGTGTGTGTGTGTGTGTGTGTGTGTGTGTGTGTGTGTGTGTGTGTGTGTGTGTGTGTGTGTGTGTGCGTTCCCACGTGTTGTGTGTGAGTATGTGTTACACATTTCATCAACATCTATTAATTATATTAACAGGCTGTTTTGTATCTCTAGTTTACACCAAAGCAAACAAAGTGTCTCTACAGTTGATAGGCATGTTAAACTATTCAAATTATCCCCTGACATCTACAGTTTTCTGAATTCTGTTTGTCTCTGGCAATAAAGATTTTATGATATTTGTTGGTTGTTTTGGAAATAGACTTAGAGAAACGCATGTTAACAGTATACATATTTTAACTTCCATCAAGCCTCAGAAGAATGGCAATACCATTTTATTTTCAAACATTTCAAATTGTGAATTGTCTGCAAACTCAGTTTCACCCCATCTCCCATCAGCTTTAGAGATGGTTAATCCATAGTGTGAGATACTGTGACAGAGATTTTTCTCTGTGCTCTGCAGAGACTTATTCAACAAGCTGAGATGGAGAAAGCTGAAACACACAGGTCAGACAGTCACATTCCATTAGGTTTGTAAAGCTACCGGTAGTTTCTGAAAGTTGCTGGAATCGTCAGTAATTTTGGTAATTAACAGAAAATATAGGGCAATCTATCGTAATGTAGGTAATTTATACTTGAGTAACTGAATTTTTTATGTCTCTGGTCCATATTGTCCATCAGTTTCTAGTAGATAGCCCGTATGGTTCAAGAGAAAATAGCCTAATTAATTAATAAAGCATATAATCAACAATGGCATTATTTTCAATTAACTCTGCAACTCTTTCAACTATTGACATTTTTCACAACTGCCACCAGTTTGACACCAAATCAGGTACAACAAATATTTACTGACATAGTTCCAATAAATAAGTGTGTAAAAAATAAAAAGTTTATAATTTATATTTAGGATAATGTTTTACAGTTTTGCCATTCTATTTATTTTTTATTTTAAAATCATCTTATTTAATTATTTCATATATTTTACATGTGATAAAGACACACAGAGGGCTAGAGAACATTCCAGACACCTGTAAAAATCTGAAGTACCTTAATGGGCCTTTAGATGTCTTGTGACAGATTACATAAAACCCATGAAAGTCCCAGGTTTATTTTATGCACTTTGATATTATACTTGGATAATGAAAATCGCTTTACAAATGTAATACATTATTATTATTATTAAACGTTGAATGTTTCCAGTAATATACCCTCTCTTTGCAACCCTGCATCCCATTATCTAACACTACCTGCTTGTCTCCCAAAAGTATCACTCAGCAGAACAACACACACATAAGCACGTGTGCATGCGCACGCTCACACACACACACACACCCATACACTAAGCTGTAGGACAGAAAGAGGAGTGGAAGAGTGAGTGAGTCATTACAACAGAAGAATTTTAGACTAATGACAGTGACACTCCGACACACACACACACACGCACCACCTCCCCAGCCGCCCCCTCTTTTAATCTCCAGAGAAGCTGTGAGATTTGATTACGATGACTTTTACAAACACACGCTCCACATGAGACCAGACATGTCCATTCATCTCACAGAGAGAGAGAGAGAGAGTAGGAGAGAGAGCGAGGGGGAGGAAGAGAAAGAGACAGAGAGAGAGAAAGAGAGAGAGAGGGATAGGACGAGATATGAGAGACAGAGACAGAGAAAAGGAGAAAGTGATGGAAAGAGATACTCTAATCAGTGGAGTTTGTCCAGAGAGCACTACAGATTTATATACACACACACTAATATAAGCACAGGCACGCACACACAATCCCCACTCTAATATTCCATGTCTTTTATTCGTAAGGTTTAACATTGTTCTGTGTCAAATTACACACTGCAAGATAAATAGTCTGCCTCTGAGAGGGAGGAAAAAATAGAACTAACAAATGTGGGGTTCCTAGTCTGACAGGGGAGAAGAGAGAGAGGAGAGGTTAGGAGGATGGAGGCAGATGGGGGGGATAGAGGAGAGAGAGGAGGGGGAGAAGATGCTATGATGGAGGTAGAGGGTTTGGGAAGGAGCATAGTGGAAACTGAACAATTTGAAACCAGGCCAACGATTCAAAATGTGCTCTATCTTACAGAACGTTAGTGTGTCTGGAAAGGGTTCCACCTGAGCACAGTGCCTATTTCACACCCTTCACACTCCTCAAGGACCAAAGCCACCAATCCCCCTGTGACGTAGCGTCTGACAGCTTGGATGGGCTCTGCATATATCACTACACAGGAGCAGAAGAACCTTAACTCACACTAAAAAGTAATGAAGTATCTGATGCCCTTATATAGCAGAGGTGTTTTGGTGAAAATCCCTCGTACTATTACCTGTATGAGTAGCCTAACCTTGCCTAAGTAAAACCAGAGAACCTGTGATAGAAAGCAGAGATAATGTCTAGTTTGTCATGTGGAAAACTTGGGTTTGATACCCAGTTGGCAACACCTATGGACAGTTTCTCTAGTTGTGTAAGGTAAAGGTGGCTGAGGGCAGTGGTGTAGTAGTGCAGTAGTGTAGTAGTGTAGTAGTGTAGTAGTGCAGTAGTGTAGTAGTGTAGTGTAGTGGTGCAGTGTAGTGGTGCAGTAGTGCAGTAGTGTAGTAGTGTAGTAGTGCAGTAGTATAGTAGTGTAGTAGTGTAGTAGTGTAGTAGTGTAGTGTAGTGGTGCAGTAGTGCAGTAGTGTAGTAGTGCAGTAGTGTAGTAGTGTAGTAGTGTAGTGGTGTAGTAGTGTAGTAGTGTAGTGGTGCAGTAGTGCAGTAGTACAGTAGTGCAGTAGTTTAGTAGTGTAGTAGTGTAGTAGTGTAGTAGTGTTGTGGTGTAGTAGTGTAGTAGTGTAGTGGTGTAGTAGTGTAGTAGTGTAGTGGTGTAGTAGTGTAGTAGTGTTGTGGTGTAGTAGTGTAGTAGTGTAGTGGTGTAGTAGTGTAGTGGTGTAGTGGTGTAGTAGTGTAGTGGTGTAGTAGTGCAGTAGTACAGTAGTACAGTAGTGTAGTAGTGTAGTAGTGTAGTAGTGTAGTAGTGTAGTAGTGTTGTGGTGTAGTAGTGTAGTAGTGTAGTGGTGTAGTAGTGTAGTAGTGTAGTGGTGTAGTAGTGTAGTGGTGTAGTAGTGTAGTAGTGTAGTAGTGTAGTGGTGCAGTGTAGTGGTGTAGTAGTGTAGTAGTGTAGTAGTGTATTAGTGTAGTAGTGTAGTAGTGTAGTGGTGTAGTAGTGTAGTAGTGTAGTAGTGTAGTAGTGTTGTGGTGTAGTAGTGTAGTAGTGTAGTGGTGTAGTAGTGTAGTAGTGTAGTGGTGCAGTAGTGTAGTAGTGTAGTAGTGTGGTAGTGTAGTAGTGTAGTGGTGCAGTGTAGTGGTGTAGTGGTGTAGTAGTGCAGTAGTGTAGTAGTGCAGTAGTGTAGTCGTGTAGTAGTGTAGTGGTGCAGTGTAGTGGTGCAGTAGTGTAGTAGTGTAGTGGTGCAGTGGTGTAGTGGTGCAGTGGTGTAGTAGTGTAGTAGTGCAGTGATGCAGTGGTGTAGTGGTGCAGTGGTGTAGTAGTGCAGCGGTGTAGTGGTGTAGTAGTGTAGTAGTGTAGTAGTGTAGTGGTGTAGTGGTGTAGTAGTGCAGTAGTGTAGTAGTGTAGTAGTGTTGTGGTGTAGTAGTGTAGTAGTGTAGTGGTGCAGTAGTGCAGTAGTGTAGTAGTGTAGTAGTGTAGTAGTGTAGTAGTGTAGTGGTGTAGTAGTGTAGTAGTGTAGTAGTGTAGTAGTGTTGTGGTGTAGTAGTGTAGTAGTGTAGTGGTGTAGTAGTGTAGTAGTGTAGTGGTGCAGTAGTGTAGTAGTGTAGTAGTGTAGTAGTGTAGTGGTGCAGTGTAGTGGTGTAGTGGTGTAGTAGTGCAGTAGTGTAGTAGTGCAGTAGTGTAGTAGTGTAGTAGTGTAGTGGTGCAGTGTAGTGGTGCAGTAGTGTAGTAGTGTAGTGGTGCAGTGGTGTAGTGGTGCAGTGGTGTAGTAGTGTAGTAGTGCAGTGATGCAGTGGTGTAGTGGTGCAGTGGTGTAGTAGTGCAGCGGTGTAGTGGTGTAGTAGTGTAGTAGTGCAGTAGTGTAGTAGTGTAGTGGTGTAGTGGTGTAGTGGTGTAGTAGTGTAGTAGTGTAGTAGTGTAGTGGTGCAGTAGTGTAGTAGTGTAGTGGTGTAGTAGTGTAGTAGTGTAGTGGTGTAGTAGTGTAGTAGTGTAGTGGTGTAGTGGTGTAGTAGTGTAGTGGTGCAGTAGTGTAGTAGTGTTGTGGTGTACTGGTGTAGTAGTGTAGTGGTTCAGTAGTGCAGTAGTGTAGTAGTGTAGCAGTGTAGTGGTGTAGTGGTGTAGTAGTGTAGTGGTGTTGTGGTGTAGTAGTGTAGTGGTGTAGTGGTGTAGTGGTGTAGTAGTGTAGTGGTGTAGTAGTGTAGTAGTGTAGTAGTGTAGTAGTGTAGTAGTGTAGTGGTGTAGTAGTGTAGTGGTGTAGTAGTGTAGTAGTGTAGTAGTGTAGTAGTGTAGTGGTGCAGTAGTGTAGTAGTGTAGTAGTGTAGTAGTGTAGTGTAGTGGTGCAGTGTAGTGGTGCAGTAGTGCAGTAGTGTAGTAGTGTAGTAGTGCAGTAGTGTAGTAGTGTAGTAGTGTAGTAGTGTAGTAGTGTAGTGTAGTGGTGCAGTAGTGCAGTAGTGCAGTAGTGTAGTAGTGTAGTAGTGTAGTGGTGTAGTAGTGTAGTAGTGTAGTGGTGTAGTAGTGTTGTGGTGTAGTAGTGTAGTAGTGTAGTGGTGTAGTAGTGTAGTAGTGTAGTGGTGTAGTAGTGTAGTAGTGTTGTGGTGTAGTAGTGTAGTAGTGTAGTGGTGTAGTAGTGTAGTGGTGTAGTAGTGCAGTAATACAGTAGTACAGTAGTGTAGTAGTGTAGTGGTGTAGTAGTGTAGTAGTGTAGTAGTGTTGTGGTGTAGTAGTGACGTAGTGTAGTGGTGTAGTAGTGTAGTAGTGTAGTGGTGCAGTAGTGTAGTAGTGTAGTAGTGTAGTGGTGCAGTGTAGTGGTGTAGTAGTGTAGTAGTGTAGTAGTGTAGTAGTGTTGTGGTGTAGTAGTGTAGTAGTGTAGTGGTGCAGTAGTGCAGTAGTGTAGTAGTGTAGTAGTGTAGTGGTGTAGTAGTGTAGTAGTGTAGTAGTGTAGTAGTGTAGTGGTGCAGTGTAGTGGTGTATTGGTGTAGTAGTGCAGTAGTGTAGTAGTGCAGTAGTGTAGTAGTGTAGTAGTGTAGTGGTGCAGTGTAGTGGTGTAGTAGTGCAGTAGTGTAGTAGTGTAGTGGTGCAGTGGTGTAGTAGTGCAGTGATGCAGTGGTGTAGTGGTGCAGTGGTGTAGTAGTGTAGTGCTGCAGTGGTGTAGTAGTGTAGTAGTGTAGTGGTGTAGTGGTGTAGTAGTGTAGTAGTGTAGTAGTTCAGTAGTGTAGTAGTGTAGTGGTGTAGTAGTGTAGTGGTGTAGTAGTGTAGTAGTGTAGTGCTGCAGTGGTGTAGTAGTGTAGTAGTGTAGTGGTGTAGTGGTGTAGTAGTGTAGTAGTGTAGTGGTGCAGTAGTGTAGTAGTGTAGTGGTGTAGTAGTGTAGTGGTGTAGTGGTGTAGTGGTGTAGTAGTGTAGTAGTGTAGTGGTGTAGTAGTGTAGTAGTGTAGTAGTGTAGTGGTGTTGTAGTGTAGTGGTGTAGTGGTGTAGTGGTGTAGTAGTGTAGTAGTGTAGTGGTGTAGTAGTGTTGTGGTGTAGTAGTGTAGTAGTGTAGTGGTGTAGTGGTGTAGTAGTGTAGTGGTGTAGTGGTGTAGTAGTGTAGTAGTGTAGTGGTGTAGTGGTGTAGTAGTGCAGTAGTGTAGTAGTGTAGTGGTGTAGTGGTGTAGTAGTGTAGTAGTGTAGTGGTGTAGTAGTGTAGTAGTGTAGTGGTGTAGTAGTGTAGTAGTGTAGTAGTGTGGTGGTGTAGTGGTGTAGTAGTGTAGTAGTGTGGTGGTGTAGTGGTGTAGTAGTGTAGTGGTGTGTAGTGGTGTAGTAGTGTAGTGGTGTAGTGGTGTAGTGGTGTAGTAGTGTAGTGGTGTAGTAGTGTAGTGGTGTAGTAGTGTAGTAGTGTTGTGGTGTAGTGGTGTAGTAGTGTAGTGGTGTAGCAGTGTAGTAGTGTAGTGGTGTAGTGGTGTAGTAGTGTAGTAGTGTAGTGGTGTAGTGGTGTAGTAGTGTAGTGGTGTAGCAGTGTAGTAGTGTAGTGGTGTAGTAGTGTAGTAGTGTAGTAGTGTTGTGGTGTAGTGGTGTAGTAGTGTAGTGGTGTAGCAGTGTAGTAGTGTAGTGGTGTAGTGGTGTAGTAGTGTAGTAGTGTAGTAGTGTAGTGGTGTAGTGGTGTAGTAGTGTTGTGGTGCCTGGAGAAGTGGGTATGCTCTAATTTTTCAAAATTGACCCCTCGGCAAAGAAAAGGCACCCTGTGTGAAAAATTGTGTGAGAAACAGTGACATACACTCTGAATGACTTAAATGATCAGTCCCATATTGGTCTTTCACAGTCAGGACAACCCAAGCTGTACTGTGCAGTAGGCTAATAGTAGGCCTACTATTGAAACAGATCAACTGAGTCAGACATTCACAGGTTTCAGATTAACCCCAATTTTCTCAGGTTATCATTCTAAAAATAATAATTTTATTTCCAGAAAAACAACTAAATGGTATGTTTAAATGATATGATATGTTCCAAATCCATAACAAATACCTAAGATTTGGAAAAAAATGCCTGTGCTGCCTCTGCACAAATGTTGGGATAATACTGACCCTTGATAATTATCGCCAAATCTCTAAACTGTCTTGTCTTGCAAAAATGTTAGAGTCATTGGTAAATGTACAGCTGCGCTCTTTCTTGTCTGACAACTGCATACTGAACAAATTATCCGGTTTTAGACCGGTTTTAGACCAGATAAGAAGTTGAACTCGGTTGCTCTGTTTGTTGACCTGTCGAAGGCTTTCGATACAGTTGATCATTCTCATCTGCTGAAGAGACTGACCTCACTGGGGTTGACCTCAGATACATGTTTGTGGTTTCAGAATTGTCTCAGTGATAGATCTCAAGCTATTATTGCAGATGGGGTAAAATCAAATTTTGTCACTGTTCACAAAGGAGTCCCGCAAGGTTCGATTTTAAGTCCTCACTATATACATAAATGATATGTGTAACTCAGTGAAAAAAATGCAACTTTCATTTCTATGCTGATGACACAGTACTATATGCCACAGCCCCATCACTCGCTCAAGCATTAGTTTCAAAATGCACTTGTAGATCTTAGGCTGGTGCTTAAGTCAAGTAAAACTAAGTATATGGTATTTTCAAGATCCAAATGTATACAATTGAAAAATGTAAACATTGTTACCCATGATGGCTCTCTTTTGGAACGTGTTTCCAGCAATTAAATACCTTGGAATTTGCTTAGATGATAATCTCTTTAAAACCCACATAACTGACCTGGTAAAGAAGCTGAAATTGAGAATGTTCTTTTGTTATAGAAATAAATATTGTCTGTCATCACAGCACAGAAAGGAAATTGTACAGGCCACTTTTTTGTCAGTACTTGATTATGGTTATGTTTTATATATGCATGGATCAGCATCAGTACTGAAGAAATTGGATGCTGTGTATCATGCAGCGATGCACTTTGTTACTGGTGCAAACTTTTGCACACATCATTGGTTTTGTACACTTGGGTTGGCTGGACCTTCCTGACTTTTAGAAGGACCAGAGACTGGTTGATATTTGTTTTTACGCTGTCTTACAGAAACTTCCTAATTATCTTAACTCAACAATCCAGGTGGTCAAACAGTATTTATCCGACTCGGTCACAGGACATGCTAGTGCTAGAGATACCCCAGATTCACTCTGAGTTAGGTAAAACAGTATTTATCAGACCCGGTCACAGGTCATGCTAGTGCTAGAGATACCCCAGATTCACTCTGAGTTAGGTAAAACAGTATTTATCAGACTCGGTCACAGGACATGCTAGTGCTAGAGATACCCCAGATTCACTCTGAGTTAGGTAAAACAGTATTTATCAGACTCGGTCACAGGACATGCTAGTGCTAGAGATACCCCAGATTCACTCTGAGTTAGGTAAAACAGTATTTATCAGACTCGGTCACAGCACATGCTAGTGCTAGAGATACCCCAGATTCACTCTGAGTTAGGTAAAACAGTATTTATCAGACTCGGTCACAGGACATGCTAGTGCTAGAGATACCCCAGATTCACTCTGAGTTAGGTAAAACAGTATTTATCAGACTCGGTCACAGCACATGCTAGTGCTAGAGATACCCCAGATTCACTCTGAGTTAGGTAAAACAGTATTTATCAGACTCGGTCACAGGACATGCTAGTGCTAGAGATACCCCGGATTCACTCTGAGTTAGGTAAAACAGTATTTATCAGACTCTGTCACAGGTCATGCTAGTGCTAGAGATACCCCAGATTCACTCTGAGTTAGGTAAAACAGTATTTATCAGACTCGGTCACAGGTCATGCTAGTGCTAGAGATACCCCAGATTCACTCTGAGTTAGGCAAAGCGGCATTTGAATATCATGCTCACTCATGGAATGAATTGCAGAAAGAACTCCTGTTAGATGTTTTGGTGTCTTTGAGACAGTTTAAATGCACATTACATTAACTTTTTTTATTATAAACTGTGATTGCTTTTTGTAATGTGTGTTTATCTTTTAGAAGTTTATTTATTTGAATCTTTTTAATCTTCATCTTGTAGTTTTTATATGTTTTAATTTTCTTTGGTTTCAAAATCTTATTAATTGCTGTGTTGGTTTTTATTGTTGTATCACAGGGCACAACTGTAAAAGAGACTCTGTCTCAGCTTGTTTCCCCTGTTTAAATAAAGGTTCATAGTAATAACAAAGGGTTAACTGCATCAGGAGACCACTTTTGGAAAATGAAATATATATATTTTTTGAGAGTAGATACATTTGAATTCAGTGTGCAAGCACCGATCACTGTTGTTTGATTAGTGGTGTTTCTGTAGCACATGAGAGGAGTTTGCAAAATAAATGGACACTGGACTGATGCAAAAAATCATGATATCATTCTGACAGGTAGGCTACTTTGTAGCTAGTTAACATTTAATAGAGAAGGTTTTCTGGAACGCATTTCCATCTACCAGAAGATGGTTATGCCTATAATTAGAATTGCACATTTTTTCCTGTTCCTTAATTGTTTGAAACCTGGATGTTTTACTACATATTATGAGGTATGTCTGACCTTGAATCAAAGTAGCCTATAGCCAAAATCCCACCATAGAAACATGAAGGCAATTATTTTTTATAAAACTCATTATGCATTCTCCTGTTCTATTGGTTTTCTTTCAACTTTCTTTCATTGTCTAGCAGCCAAAGGCATTATCCTAATCATATTAGCAACAATGATAGTTTTTGGATCTTTCAATCCACCTCTTTCTAACATATATTTCCATCTCAGTCCGTGAAACCGCTTGCATGTGCAATGCACATTTTAAAACGGTGTTATTTTGTCCTGCAAATTGCATTTTGGAACAATTACACGTAGGCCTACAGCCGTGTGTACACTGCTGCGCCTAAAATGTGAAGAAAGAATAGTTTAGCAACATTTTCAGGTAGACATTCCGATCTGTTCCATTGGCCCTATTAATTGATGTGGTGTATACCTCCATTACACTACTAGTATGATATGTATCAGAAGGGATTAAGAAGTGAGTATAAGCAATGCCCACTGAAAAATACGTGGGAATATGGCGTATACAGGGATTTCAGAAAGTATTCAGACCCCTTACCACATGACACACAGTACCCCATAATGACAAAGCAAAAACGTTTTTTTAGATATTTTGCAAATGTCTTTTAAAAACCCCCGTAAAGATCACATTTACATACAGTAAGTAGTCAGACCCTTTCCTCAGTACTTTGCTGAAGCACATATTACAAAATATTACAGCAAATATTACAGCCTCAAGTCTTCTTGGGTATGACGCTACAAGCTTGGCGCACCTGTATTTAGGGTGTTTCTCCCATTCCTCTCTGCAGAGCCTCTCAAGCTCTGACAGGTTTGATGGGGAGCGTTGCTGCACATCTATTTTCAGGTCTCTCCAAAGATGTTTGATCGGGTTCAAGTCTGGGCTCTGGCTGGGCACTCAAGGACATTCAGAGACTTGTCCAGAAGCCTTTGCTCCTTTCATCTTCGCCTCGATCCTGACTAGTCTCCCAGTTCCTGCCGCTAAAAAACATCCCCACAGCATGATGCTGCCACTACCATGCTTCACCATAGTGATGGTGCCATGTTTCCTCCAGATGTGACGCTTGGCATTTATGCCAAAGAGTTCAATCAGACAAGAGAATCTTGTTTCTCATGGTGTTTTTAGGAGCCTTTTGGCAAACTCCAAGTGGGCTGTCATATGTAATAAAAGCGTCTGCTAAATGGCATATATTATTATTATTATTATGTGGTACCCTTCCCTAGATCTGTGCCTCGACACAATCCTGTATCGGAACTCTACGGCAATTCCTTCCACCTCATGACTTGGTTTTTGTTCTGACATGCACTGTCAACTGTGGGACCTTACATGGACAGATGTGTGCCTATTCAAATCATGTCCAATCAATTGAATATTCCACAGGTGGACTCCAATCAAGTTGCAGAAACATCTCAAGGATGATCAATGGAAACAGCATGCACCTGAGCTCAATTTAGAGTCTCATAGCAAAGAGTCTGAATATTTATGTAAATAAGATATTTCTGTTTT
This sequence comes from Oncorhynchus gorbuscha, assembly GCF_021184085.1. NCBI lineage: Eukaryota > Metazoa > Chordata > Actinopteri > Salmoniformes > Salmonidae > Oncorhynchus > Oncorhynchus gorbuscha. The sequence goes on along the minus strand of NC_060175.1, from coordinate 38,489,976 downwards.
TATTTTGAATACATTTGCACACAAAAATAAACTTTTCACGTTTTCATTATGGGGTGTTCTGTGTAGATTGCTGAGGAATTATTCTTATTTAATCAATTTTAGTATAAGGCTGTAACATAACAACATGTGGAAAAAGTCAATGACTATGAATACTTACTAAAGGCACTGTACCTGCGTACACCCTCCACTACACCACTGGCTGAGGGCGAGGTGGGTACAGTCTCTAAAGGTTGTGACAAGGAATATTTCATACAGAACAAAATTGCAGGCTGAGTTATAACACAGAAACAGAGACCTTGACTAGATCAAACCCAGGGAGAAACACAGAGACACCTTGAAATGATCAAACCCAGTTAAAACGGTCACACACCTTCAAACACAGTCTGAGTCAAAGGAGTTCATTATTTGCTCATTATACTAGGGACAGACAGACATGATCTCACCTGATTACGGTTTGACCACACACACACACACACACACACACACACACACACACACACACACACACACACACACACACACACACACACACACACACACACACACACACACACACACACACACACACACACACACACACACACACACACACACACACACACACACACACACACACACACACACACACACACACACACAGAGAGAGGGTAGGATGAGATATAAAGAAAGAGATTGAACCAGACAGAGAGAAAAATAGAGACAGATAAATAAAGATATAAAAAGGGAGAGATACAAAGTGAGAGAGAAAGATAGAAAGAGAGAGAAAGATCTGCTCTTTTAAAAGCCTGAAGGACTAATTAGTGATTATAACTAGGTTTTCTCCAAACAGATGAAATATTTCTCACACTCCAAAAGCAGAGGGATGATTAAAAATAAAATAATATGAATCACACACAAAAAGGTGTATAAAAACTCTCCCTCCGGTGGTGTGTGTGTGTGTTGGCGTCGCTGCCCCTCATTAATCCATACTTGACTCTGGTAAACGACAGCGGCACAGGGCTCACTGTCAACTGGAGAGGTCACAGCCTAAGGCTGTGATACTGGAGACAACAGACACACACGCACAGGCTCTCTCTCTCTCACACACACACACACACACACACACACACACACACACACACACACACACACACACACACACACACACACACACACACACACACACACACACACACACACACACACACACACACACACACACACACACACACACACACACACACACACACACACACACACACACACAGGCACGCACACAGTTTTTCCAGTGAGTTTCAAGGCAAATTATTTTGTCTTTGTTCAAATAGCAGCCAATTTATTTAATGCCCCACTATGCCAGTACCGATGCCAGTACTTCTGTAGTAGAGAAGTTTGGTGTAAAATAGTGTGGATGGCAGATATTGTCAATTCAAACATTACAGTGACCTTCAATCAAGATCAAGGGCGACCTTCAATTCCAATAATGATAGAGAACTAAAACCTAGCTACAGTATGTGTGCTGACCTTCCTGTTGCAGTTGGAACCTAGAGTACTACCAGCAGAAACACCTCTAGGTCCTGCTGATGTTCTGCCCTCCACTGTCTGGAGCCCTGGAGGACCTGACCCAGCAAGCATATTTGGTTCCTTGGAAGTTGTGGGAATGTATGTAGAGAAGGGCTCCGGGCAGCCGAGCGGAAATGGAGGAAAACTCGCCTCCCTGCGGACCTGGCATCCTTTCACTCCCTCCTCTCTACATTTTCCTCCTCTGTCTCTGCTGCTAAAGCCACTTTCTACCACGCTAAATTCCAAGCATCTGCCTCTAACCCTAGGAAGCTCTTTGCCACCTTCTCCTCCCTCCTGAATCCTCCGCCCCCTCCCCCCTCCTCCCTCTCTGCAGATGACTTCGTCAACCATTTTGAAAAGAAGGTCGACGACATCCGATCCTCGTTTGCTAAGTCAAACGACACCGCTGGTTCTGCTCACACTGCCCTACCCTGTGCTCTGACCTCTTTCTCCCCTCTCTCTCAGATGAAATCTCGCGTCTTGTGACGGCCGGCCGCCCAACAACCTGCCCGCTTGACCCTATCCCCTCCTCTCTTCTCCAGACCATTTCCGGAGACCTTCTCCCTTACCTCACCTCGCTCATCAACTCATCCCTGACCGTTGGCTACGTCCCTTCCGTCTTCAAGAGAGCGAGAGTTGCACCCCTTCTGAAAAAACCTACACTCGATCCCTCCGATGTCAACAATTACAGACCAGTATCCCTTCTTTCTTTTCTCTCCAAAACTCTTGAACGTGCCGTCCTTGGCCAGCTCTCCCGCTATCTCTCTCTGAATGACCTTCTTGATCCAAATCAGTCAGGTTTCAAGACTAGTCATTCAACTGAGACTGCTCTCCTCTGTATCACGGAGGCGCTCCGCACTGCTAAAGCTAACTCTCTCTCCTCTGCTCTCATCCTTCTAGATCTATCGGCTGCCTTCGATACTGTGAACCATCAGATCCTCCTCTCCACCCTCTCCGAGTTGGGCATCTCCGGCGCGGCCCACGCTTGGATTGGTCCTACCTGACAGGTCGCTCCTACCAGGTGGCGTGGCGAGAATCTGTCTCCTCACCACGCGCTCTCACCACTGGTGTCCCCAGGGCTCTGTTCTTGGCCCTCTCCTATTCTCGCTATACACCAAGTCACTTGGCTCTGTCATAACCTCACATGGTCTCTCTTATCATTGCTATGCAGACGACACACAATTAATCTTCTCCTTTCCCCCTTCTGATGACCAGGTGGCGAATCGCATCTCTGCATGTCTGGCAGACATATCAGTGTGGATGACGGATCACCACCTCAAGCTGAACCTCAGCAAGACGGAGCTGCTCTTCCTCCCGGGGAAGGACTGCCCGTTCCATGATCTCGCCATCACGGTCGACAACTCCATTGTGTCCTCCTCCCAGAGCGCCAAGAACCTTGGCGTGATCCTGGACAACACCCTGTCGTTCTCAACTAACATCAAGGCGGTGGCCCGTTCCTGTAGGTTCATGCTCTACAACATCCGCAGAGTACGACCCTGCCTCACACAGGAAGCGGCGCAGGTCCTAATCCAGGCACTTGTCATCTCCCGTCTGGATTACTGCAACTCGCTGTTGGCTGGGCTCCCTGCCTGTGCCATTAAACCCCTTCAACTCATCCAGAACGCCGCAGCCCGTCTGGTGTTCAACCTTCCCAAGTTCTCTCACGTCACCCCGCTCCTCCGTTCTCTCCACTGGCTTCCAGTTGAAGCTCGCATCCGCTACAAGACCATGGTGCTTGCCTACGGAGCTGTGAGGGGAACGGCACCTCAGTACCTCCAGGCTCTGATCAGGCCCTACACCCAAACAAGGGCACTGCGTTCATCCACCTCTGGCCTGCTCGCCTCCCTACCACTGAGGAAGTACAGCTCCCGCTCAGCCCAGTCAAAACTGTTCGCTGCCCTGGCCCCCCAATGGTGGAACAAACTCCCTCACGACGCCAGGACAGCGGAGTCAATCACCACCTTCCGGAGACACCTGAAACCCCACCTCTTTAAGGAATACCTAGGATAGGTTAAGTAATCCCTCTCACCCCACCCCCCTAAGTTTTAGATGCACTATTGTTAAGTGACTGTCCCACTGGATGTCATAAGGTGAATGCACCAATTTGTAAGTCGCTCTGGATAAGAGCGTCTGCTAAATGACTTAAATGTAATGTAAATGTATGTTTTTGGTTTGTTGTATGTTTTTGGTTTCACATTGGTTGTTGTATGTTTTTAGTTTCACATTGGTTGTTGTATGTTTTTAGTTTCACATTGGTTGTTGTATGTTTTTGGTTTCACATTGGTTGTTGTATGTTTTTGGTTTCACATTGGTTGTTGTATGTTTTTAGTTTCACATTAGTTGTTGTATGTTTTTGGTTTCACATTAGTTGTTGTATGTTTTTGGTTTGTTGTATGTTTTTGGTTTCACATTGGTTGTTGTATGTTTTTAGTTTCACATTAGTTGTTGTATGTTTTTGGTTTCACATTAGTTGTTGTATGTTTTTGGTTTCACATTGGTTGTTGTATGTTTTTGGTTTCACATTGGTTGTTGTATGTTTTTGGTTTCACATTGGTTGTTGTATGTTTTTGGTTTCACATTAGTTGTTGTATGTTTTTGGTTTCACATTGGTTGTTGTATGTTTTTGGTTTCACTTTCGTTGTTGTATGTTTTTGGTTTCACTTTCGTTGTTGTATGTTTTTGGTTTCACTTTCGTTGTTGTATGTTTTTGGTTTCACTTTGGTTGTTGTATGTTTTTGGTTTCACTTTCGTTGTTGTATGTTTTTGGTTTCACTTTCGTTGTTGTATGTTTTTGGTTTCACTTTCGTTGTTGTATGTTTTTGGTTTCACTTTCGTTGTTGTATGTTTTTGGTTTCACTTTGGTTGTTGTATGTTTTTGGTTTCACATTGCGAATGTTCTGGGAATGTTTATTTGTAGGATATTTGGAGGTTTTTGAATAACTTCCTTAAAGGTTTTACTGAAAGTTTCAATAAGACTTTTAATAACACTGCTAGCTTATTTTGGGTAAACTTGTATTTATTTATTTATTTTTACCCCCCTTTTCTCCCCAATTTCATGATTACGATCTTGTCTCATTGCTGCAACTCCCCAACGGGCTCGGGAGAGGCGAAGGTTAAGTCATGCGTCTTCCCGAAACATGACCCGCCAAACCGCGCTTCTTAACACCTGCTCGCTTAACCCAGAAGCCAGCTGCACCAATGTGTCGGCGCAAACACGTTCAACTGACGGCAGAAGTCAACTTGCAGATGCCCAGTCTGCCACAAGGAGTCGCTAGAGCAAGATGAGCCAAGTAAAGCCCCCCTGGCCAAACCCTTCCCTAACCCGGACGACCCTGGGCCAATTGTGCACAGTCCTATGGGACTCCTGGTCACAATCGTACCCCTGCGTACACTGCAATGCAGTGTACACTGCGCAACTCATGAGGCCTGGGACAACTTTTTTTTTAAACTTTAATTTCCCTAGTAGGCAATCATGCAAACACATTTATTTTTTATTGTGATTTTATTGCATCAGTGGTATTCGATAATATAATCTTCTGTTCTCTATCCATATAATGAGTTGTTCTCTATCCATGGAATTAGTCTCTTGCGCTGCCAGGATGGAGCTCGCATGCCATACAAAGCTGTTAATTGTAGTCTATTCAAACACACCCCATTTAAAAGAAACAAGTACGCATTAAGATCAGGTGTGGCTAATTAGTGGGCCAACACACCTGAACACACTTACCAAGATAGAGGATAGAGAAATGTTTGTTGATGCTGAGAATGGAATGTATATGTTTTCAAATAACATTCTCAAATGTTCTTTGAATGTTACTAAAGTTTTCTTAAATGTGCTGAGAATGTTCCAAAGCCAAGCAACTATCCTGCAACATTCCCATAAAGTTGTGGGATGGTTGTATGCAAAATAACCATAGGACAACCAAGCGCTCACCAAGCTCTAAGAAACATATGGTTCTCAGAACATTATGTGCTAGCTGGGGAGCCCTGCTCTAAATGCTCCCCTCACACCTCTATCAGCTATCAGCTAGTTAACATTAGCACCTCTGTGTCTGTTAATGTGTGCGTGTGTGCGTGTGGGTGTAGGAGAAGGAACATAATGAGACACATACTGCTCTGACTCAATCAGCAAAGTCAATTAGAGCTAATTGACAGTCTTCTGTGTGTGTGTGTGTGCGCTAATTAACAGTCGCCCCAGCAAGAGCTCATTAGGAAGAGAAACCGAGGCTCACTCTCCACTAGATACACACTAGAGAAAAATCATTGTGTGTGTGTGTGTGTGTGTGTGTGTGTGTGTGTGTGTGTGTGTGTGTGTGTGTGTGTGTGTGTGTGTGTGTGTGTGTGTGTGTGTGTGTGTGTGTGTGTGTGTGTGTGTGTGTGTGTGTGTGTGTGTGTGTCCTTCGTTAGGCCTTTAGGATAGGCTCTTTGATGTGGGAGCAGAAAGGTCTGGGTGAGCATGTCTCAGATTAACACTGCCTCTGTAACTATGGGAACATATACACCCACACAGACAGACAGACAGACAGACAGACACACACACACACACACACACACCGTGGAGGAATGCACTATTCAGGCATGGCAGGCGGTGCATGTGTGTTTGTGTGTGTGCACGTACGTCATCTGTTCAACCGCTTGTTCACACAATCATGTAAGCATCATGAAGCAACATCACTAGATACACTAGTAAAATATCAAACAGAAAAAACAGGCAACAATGACAGACTGCAGTTTCCTTGCTATCTATCTATCTACCTTGCTATCTATCTATCTACTATCTACTATCTACCTTGCTATCTATCTATCTACTATCTATCTACCTTGCTATCTATTTACTATCTGCTATCTATCTACATTGCTATCTATCTACCTTGCTATCTATCTACTATCTGCTATCTATCTACCCTGCTATATATCTACTATCTGCTATCTATCTACCTTGCTATCTATCTACTATCTGCTATCTATCTACTATCTATCTACCTTGCTATCTATCTACCTTGCTATCTATCTACCTTTATCTATCTACTATCTGCTATCTACCTTGCTATCTATCTTCTATCTTCTATCTATCTACCTTGCTATCTATCTACTATCTGCTATCTATCTACCTTGCTATCTATCTATTATATGCTATCTATCTACCTTGCTATCTATCTACTATCTGCTAACTATCTACCTTGCTATCTATCTACTATCTGCTATCTATCTTCCTTGCTATCTATCTACTATCTGCTATCTATCTACTATCTATCTACCTTGCTATCTATCTACTATCTATCTACCTTACTATCTGCTATCTATCTACCTTGCTATCTATCTACTATCTATCTACCTTGCTATCTATCTATTATATGCTATCTATCTACCTTGCTATCTATCTACTATCTGCTATCTATCTACCTTGCTATCTATCTACTATCTGCTATCTATCTTCCTTGCTATCTATCTACTATCTGCTATCTATCTACTATCTGCTATATATCTACTATCTGCTATCTATCTACCTTGCTATCTATCTACCTTGCTATCTATCTACCTTGCTATCTACTATCTATCTACTATCTGCTATCTATCTACTATCTGCTATCTATCTACTATCTGCTATCTATCTACTATCTGCTATCTATCTACTATCTGCTATCTATCTACTATCTATCTACCTTGCTATCTATCTACTATCTACCTTACTATCTGCTATCTATCTACCTTGCTATCTATCTACTATCTATCTACATTGCTATCTATCTACTATCTGCTATCTGCTATCTATCTGCTATCTATCTACCTTGCTATCTATCTACTATCTATCTACCTTGCTATCTATCTACCTTGCTATCTATCTACTATCTGCTATCTATCTACCTTGCTATATATCTACTATCTATCTACAGTGGGGCAAAAAAGTATTTAGTCAGCCACCAATTGTCCAAGTTCTCCCACTTAAAAAGATGAGAGGCCTGTAATTTTCATCATAGGTACACTTCAACTATGACAAACAAAATGAGAAAAAAAATCCAGAAAATCACATTGTAGGATTTTTAATGAATTTAATTGCAAATTATGGTAGAAAATAAGTATTTGGTCAATAACAAAAGTTTATCTCAATACTTTTATACCCTTTGTTGGCAATGACAGAGGTCAAATGTTTTCTGTAAGTCTTCACAAGGTTTTCACACACTGTTGCTGGTATTTTCTCCATGCAGATATCTTCTAGAGCAGTGATGTTTTGGGGCTGTTGCTGGGCAACACAGACTTTCAACTGCCTCCAAAGATTTTCTATGGGGTTGAGATCTGGAGACTGGTTAGGCCACTCCAGGACCTTGAAATGCTTCTTACGAAGCCACTCCTTCGTTGCCCGGGCGGTGTGTTTGGGATCATTGTCATGCTGAAAGACCCAGCCACGTTTCATCTTCAATGCCCTTGCTGATGGTAGACTTTGTTACTTTGGTCCCAGCTCTCTGCAGGTCATTCATTAGGTCCCCCCGTGTGGTTCTGGGATTTTTGCTCACCATTCTTGTGATCATTTTGACCCCACGGGGTGAGATCTTGCATGGAGCCCCAGATCGAGGGAGATTATCAGTGGTCTTGTATGTCTTCCATTTCCTAATAATTGCTCCCACAGTTGATTTCTTCAAACCAAGCTGCTTACCTATTGCAGATTCAGTCTTCCCAGCCTGGAGCAGTTCTACAATTTTGTTTCTGGTGTCCTTTGACAGCTCTTTGGTCTTGGCCATAGTGGAGTTTGGAGTGTGACTGTTTGAGGTTGTGGACAGGTGTCTTTTATACTGATAACAAGTTCAAACAGGTGCCATTAATACAGGTAACGAGTGGAGGACAGAGGAGCCTCTTAAAGAAGAAGTTACAGGTCTGTGAGAGCCAGAAATCTTGCTTGGTTGTAGGTGACCAAATACTTATTTTCCACCATCATTTGCAAATAAATTCATAAAAAATCCTACAATGTGATTTTCTGGATTTTTTTCTCTCTCATTTTGTCTGTCATAGTTGAAGTGTACCTATGATGAAAATTACAAGCCTCTCTCATCTTTTTAAGTGGGAGAACTTGCACAATTGGTGGCTGACTAAATACTTTTTTGCCCCACTGTACCTTGCTATCTATCTACTATTACCATATACTCCAAATAATGAATCGTTAGTTCATTATTAAACAAAGATGGATGCTTTGATATCGTAGACCAGTACACCTTCTATTGTGTTTGTCATTGACAGCATTTTCTGTGTCATACGTTATGTATGCACGCATGACGGTAAGTCTCTTTGGATAAAAGTCTGCCAAATGGTATATATTATTACACGTATACACTGTATTATACGTATACACTGAGTACACAAATCATTAGGAACACCTTCCTAATACTGAGTTGTACCTCCTTTTGCACTTAGAACAGTCTCAATTCGTCAGGACATGGACTCAAGTTTTCAAGATATGTTGCCTTCAAAATGCAGAAATCCTTCCCAGTCTGATGCCTTTTGCATCATACGACGCAAAATGATTTCTGTATTTTGAAAGTTAAATATCTTAAACTTGATTGCTGACAAGCAAAGCATTTTGAGACTGTGTCAACAATGGACGAATGAAACAAATACCAAAATATCATTTTTGTGTGGAGTTTTCCTTTACACCCCAGTCTGTTACTGAACAGAAGCCTCAGCCATCCCCTCAGCCCTATAGGGAGAAATCCATCCCTTTATCCCCCAATCTTTTCACACATCACTGGGTGCAGAACACAGAGAGAGGGGATGAGTCAGGGGGAGAAGGAAAGAGAGAGAATGAGAGAAGAGGAGAGGAGTGGAGGGAGTGTGAAAGAGGAGGGAGAGAATGAGAGAAGAGGAGAGGAGTGGAGGGAGTGTGAAAGAGGAGGGAGAGAATGAGATAAGAGGAGAGGAGTGGAGGGAGTGTGAAAGAGGAGGGAGAGAATGAGATAAGAGGAGAGGAGTGGAGGGAGTGTGAAAGAGGAGGGAGAGAATGAGAGAAGAGGAGAGGAGTGGAGGGAGTGTGAAAGAGGAGGGAGAGAATGAGATAAGAGGAGAAGGAGTGGAGGGAGTGTGAAAGAGGAGGAAGAGAATGAGATAAGAGGAGAGGAGCGGAGGGAGTGTGAAAGAGGAGGGAGAGAATGAGATAAGAGGAGAGGAGTGGAGGGAGTGTGAAAGAGGAGGGAGAGAATGAGAGAAGAGGAGAAGGAGTGGAGGGAGTGTGAAAGAGGAGGGAGAGAATGAGAGAAGAGGAGAAGGAGTGGAGGGAGTGTGAAAGAGGAGGGAGAGAATGAGAGAAGAGGAGAGGAGTGGAGGGAGTGTGAAAGAGGAGGGAGAGAATGAGATAAGGAGAAGGAGTGGAGGGAGTGTGAAAGAGGAGGAGGAATGAGATAAGAGGAGAAGGAGTGGAGAGTGTGAAGAGGAGGGAGAGAGATAAGAGGAGAGGAGTGGAGGGAGTGTGAAAGAGGAGGGAGAGAATGAGATAAGAGGAGAGGATGAGAGGGAGTGTGAAAGAGGAGGGAATGAGAGAAGAGGAGAGAGTGGAGGGAGTGTGAAAGAGGAGGGAGAGAATGAGAAAGAGGAGGGAGTGGAGGGAAAAGAGGAGGGAGAGAATGAGATAGGAGAGGAGTGGAGGGAGTGTGAAAGAGGAGGGAGAGAATGAGAGAAGGGAGTGTGAAAGAGGAGGGAGAGAATGAGAGAAGAGGAGGAGTGGAGAAAGAGGAGGGAGAGAATGAGATAAGAGGAGGGAGTGGAGGGAGTGTGAAAGGAGGGAGAGAATGAGAGAATGAGAGAAGAGGAGGGAGAGAATGAGAGAGAGGAGAGGAGTGGAGGGAGTGTGAAAGAGGAGGGAGAGAATGAGATAAGAGGAGAGGAGTGGAGGGAGTGTGAAAGAGGAGGGAGAGAATGAGATAAGAGGAGAGGAGTGGAGGGAGTGTGAAAGAGGAGGAGAGAATGAGAAAGAGGAGGGAAAGAGGAATGGGAGAGAATGAGAGAAGAGGAGAGGAGTGGAGGGAGTGTGAAAGAGGAGGAGAATGAGAGAATGAGGGAAAAGAGGAGGAGAGAATGGAGAGTGTGAAAGAGGAGGGAAGAGAATGAGATGAGAGAAGAGGAGAGGAGTGGAGGGAGTGTGAAAGAGGAGGGAGAGAATGAGAGAAGAGGAGAGGAGTGTGAAAGAGGGAGTGGAGAGGAGGGAGTGTGAAAGAGAAGAGGAGAGGAGAGAGAGGGATGAAAGAGGAGGGAGAGAATGAGAGAAGAGGAGTGGAGGGAGTGTGAAAGAGGGAGGAGGAGGAGAGAATGAGAGAAGAGGAGAAGAGGGAGTGTGAAAGAGGAGGGAGAGAATGAGAGAAGAGGAGAGGAGTGGAGGGAGAGAATGTGAAAGAGGAGGGAGAGAATGAGAGAAGAGGAGAGGAGTGGAGGGAGTGTGAAAGAGGAGGGAGAGTGTGAAAGAGGGAGGGAAAGAGAGATGAGAGAAGAGGAGAGGAGGAGTGGAGGGAGTGTGAAAGAGGAGGGAGAATGAATGGGGAGAAGAGAGATGAAAGAGGAGGGAGAGAATGAGAGAAGAGGAGAGGAGTGGAGGGAGTGGAGGGAGAATGAGAAAGAGGAGGGGAGAATGAGATAAGAGGAGAAGGAGTGGAGGGAGTGTGAAAGAGGGAGAGAATGAGATAAGAGGAGAGGAGTGGAGGAGTGTGAAAGAGGAGGAGAGAATGAGAGAGGAGAAGGAGTGGAGGGAGTGAAAGAGGAGGGAGGAGAAGAGGGAGTGAAAGAGAATGAAAGAGGAGGGAGAGATAAGAGGAGAGGAGTGGAGGAAAGTGGAGGGAGAGGAGGGAGAGAATGAGAGAAGAGGAGAGGAGTGAGGGAGTGTGAAAGAGGAGGGAGAGAATGAGAGAAGAGGAGAGGAGTGGAGGGAGAAAGAGGAGGGAGAGAATGAGAGAAGAGGAGAGGAGTGGAGGGAGGTGAAAGAGGAGGGAGAGAATGAGAAAGAGGAGAGGAGAGGGAGTGTGAAAGAGGAAGAGAATGAGAGGAGAGGGAGGGAGTGTGAAAGAGGAGGGAGAGAATGAGATAAGAGGAGAGGGAGTGGAGGGAGTGTGAAAGAGGAGAGGAGTGGAGGGAGTGTGAAAGAGGAGAGAGAAGTGGAGGGAGTGTGAAGAGGAGAAGAGAGAAGAGAGGGAGTGGAGGGAGTGAATGAAAGAGGTGAAAGAGGAGGGAGAGAATGAGAGAAGAGGAGAGGAGTGGAGGGAGTGGAGTGTGAAAGAGGAGGGAGAGAATGAGATAAGAGGAGAAGGAGTGGAGGGAGTGGAGGGAGGGAGAGAATGAGAGAAGAGGAGAAGGAGTGGAGGGAAAAGAGGAGGGAGAGAATGAGATAAGAGGAGAGGAGTGGAGGGAGTCTGAAAGGAGGGAGAGAATGAGAGAGGAGAGGAGTGGAGGGAGTCTGAAAGGAGGAGAGAGAGAGAAGAGGAGAAGGAGGGAGTGGAGGGGGAGTGAAAGAGGAGGGAGAGAATGAGATAAGAGGAGAAGGGAGGGAGTGTGAAAGAGGAGGAGTGAGGAGAGGAGTGGAGGGAGTGTGAAAGGAGGGAGAGAATGAGATAAGAGGAGAGGAGGGAGAGAATGAGATAAGAGGAGAAGGAGTGGAGGGAGTGTGAAAGAGGAGGGAGAGAATGAGATAAGAGGAGAAGGAGTGGAGGGAGTGTGAAAGAGGAGGGAGAGAATGAGATAAGAGGAGAAGGAGTGGAGGGAGTGTGAAAGAGGAGGGAGAGAATGAGATAAGAGGAGAGGAGGAGGGAGTGTGAAAGAGGAGGGAGAGAATGAGATATAGGAGAAGAGGAGGGAGAAAGGTAGGAAGAATAAGAAAGAGAAAATGCAGGGGCCACACCTCAGTGATCTGGAGAGGTGAAAAGGTTGAGGGAAGCCATGCGTGACAAGATCATATTCACACACACAGAGTGGGGTGAGGTAAGGATATCAGTCTTCCTACTGAGAGTCAGAAGGATTACATCTGTGCTAATCAGAATGGTCCTTATCCTGACACGCCACATTAATCTCACACACCCCCAAACACACACAGACTAATCCCATACACACACTCCCACCAGGAACCGCAGTGACCCAGCATGCAGCAACACCCAAACAGCATGACCCCACTGTACACACACCTTTTACCCTCTTGCACACTATTAGGTGACCCCCGGAGAGAGGAAGGCGAAAGGGAAAGGGGATATCTAGTCAGTTGCATAACTTAATGCGTTCAACCAAAATGTGTCTTCCACATTTAACCCAACCCCTCCGAACGCTCAGAGAGAGGTAACGATATATAGGGCATTCTCACTGAATAGAGTTATTGGGAAGGACTTTTCAATTGACATAATATGTACATAGACTTTTCAATTTACATAACTAAAGCTAACAACACATCTTCATCAAGTAATGTTTGCCAATCAAAAATGTATGATTACCCCTCTAATAGGAATAGAAAAGTGCAGTAGGCATACCTTACAACATTACAACTAACCATCTGTAAGTACCACGTGTAAGTACAATTTCATCATAATGCATGATTCAATTCATGAAACAACACGTTTTTCCCTCCCCATGTGTTGCATACACATGTACACTACCAAACAAGGTACAGCAAATGCATACAATCAGACAAACGAATAAACAAAACCATCAAGACAAATACATAAATATGTCACTCATTATTTATTTGCTCTTATCGACATGAATTGAATGTGGGAATGTCAGATATTTTGGAAACATGTGGTCTTCCGTTGATGTTATATCAAATATTGTCCACAGGGATGTAGCCAGATATTTCATTTAGCCAGTGTGTTAAAGTAGGGGACTGTCTGATTTCAAGAATAGTGTTATTCATTTCTTTGCCACAAGCACAGACAGATTAATATATTTTTTCAGATTTCTGTTCCATGGATCTAGTTCACTAGTCCCAAACAAACACAAGCTAGGCGTGAGAGGGATATAAATCTGTAAACATTCTGACATTGTGTTGATTACTGACTCCCAAAACATTGAAATAAGATTACATGTCCAAAACATGATAACAAGTCAAATGTTGCCTCTTACAGCACCAACAAAGGAAAGACATCATTATTCTATGCTTATTTCAATCTGTAAATCAGGTTCCCATTTCAGGAACATTGGTGTCTACTGGCATATAATCTTAACAACAATTTATAAACCCTAGAAATACACTTATTATTTAGTAAAACATCAAGTTTAGATGCTTTGGGTTTCACAAGAGAACCCTGTTTCAAATCATTAGGAACACCTTCCTAATACTGTTTCAAATCATTAGGAACACCTTCCTAATACTGTTTCAAATCATTAGGAACACCTTCCTAATACTGTTTCAAATCATTAGGAACACCTTCCTAATACTGTTTCAAATCATTAGGAACACCTTCCTAATACTGTTTCAAATAATTAGGAACACCTTCCTAATACGGTTTCAATTTAAACATTATTTCAGACTTGAAAAAATCTAAGCAAATGGTCAGATGGAATACAGAATTGATCTCGTTATTGTTGAAAAGAACAAAAAGTACCATCCTAGAAGAAGTGGTAGATTTCGCTTAAACCCAAGTTGTGCCAGGATTTAAATGTAGATTCATTAAAAGAGGATGAAAAGCAGGGATTCCTTCATATGGGAGCAAAAGGGGAGAGAGATGCATTGTAACCCAGTAATTTATGAGTTGCTTTCCATACTTGCCTGGGTTATTTATAATCTTCTTTATCTCTTCCAGGCCAAAATAGGGCAGGTATTTCAACTCATATGGCAAAGTGGCAAAGGTTTCTTGCCTTATCCAATAACTTAATAAGGGAGAAAACCAATGATTAACTTGGGAGAGTTGGCCTGCCCGATAGTAAAGTTTTAGGTTGGGTAAATTCAGACCACCTGCATTATATGGAAGATACAGGACCTGCAGATGAATTCTGGGTGATTTATTTTCTTTTTTTAATGCAGAGAGGGTGAAATTGGAAGATTCTGAAACAAAGAAATGTTGGTAATATTGACATTCTGATTACATTAACTCTGCCCACAAGAGAAGTAGGAAGTAAGTACATGCTTTTCAATTCATTGGTAACCATTTCAATGACTGGAATGTAGTTCAAGTTATACAAATCATGTACACCGAGTATACCAAACATGAGATGTTTGGATGTCCTTTGGGTGGTGGACCATTCTTTATTCACAAGGGAAACTGTTGAGTGTGAAAAACCCATCTGAGTTGCTGTTCTTGACAAAAACCGGTGCACCTGGCACCTACTATCATACCCCGTTCAAAAGCACATACATTTTTGGTTTCGCCCATTCACCCTCTGGATGGCACATCTACACAATCCATGTCTCAATTGTCTCAAGGCTTAAAAATCCTTCTTTAACCCATCTACTCCCCGTCATCTACAATGATTGAAGTGGATTTAACAAGTGACATCAATAAGGGATCATAGCTTTCACCTGGATTCACCTGGTCAGTCGATGTCATGGAAAGAGCAGGTGTTCTTAATATTTTGTATTCTCAATGTACATTACTGGGTATGAAAATTCCGAAGTACGTAGCCCTTTCCTGCAATCAAAATACCTAGTGGCCTAATCGGTGGAATGTTGTTCAGATTTTTCAGAATTTCATAATTAGTACACTTTTTAAAAATAAATCACGATCACGGCAAAAATCGGGTGTTTATATGTCAAACAGTTTTATTATGTTTCAGTGTTCTGTAATGTATATAAAGTGTAATATTGGGATGTACACTCAAAATGTAATTCATTTAAACTATATATCTGACATGGTACAGGTGTCTTCTTTGGTTAAGCCCATAACCATGTAAGGTGTATACTTTGGAAATAATTGCTTTAATTTGGTCATGTGATCTAATCATGGTGGCATAGGGGTTCTATGACCAAAGCAAAAAGTTCTGCACTGGTCGGACAGCCTTGCCTTGTCCCTCAAGACAACAGGGAGAGGAGTGAGTATTGGGTGTGGGTTTTAAAGCTGCAGTATGAAACTTTTTGACCTGACCAAATTCACATAGAAATATGAGTTATAGATCTGTCATTCTCATTGAAAGCAAGTCTAACATGCGGTAGATCTGTAAAATATGCGCTATTTCTATGCTTCCCGTTCTTAAGTTTTGTTTTTGTGCCTTTTACTTTTGTTTTTGTACACAATACAATATTTGTAGTTATGGAAAGATATTTCACAGCGATTTAGATGGTACAATGATTCTCTACACTATACTTGCTTGTTTTGTCACATAAACTGAAATTAGGCGAAATATTCGAATTTTAGCAACCAGGAAATGGCGGAGCGATTTTTGTGTAACGCATCTTTAACTACTGTCACCGGTGAATTATAAATCATTTGAATACAAAAGACGAAACCTTGATAATACAGACATAATGTACATGTACGTCCATTCCACTCTGTCCAATGCCGTTTCAGCATCAAGGGAGACTACAACATTTGGGGTCTTAAGAACATTAGTATAAAAAAGAATGTCAAAATATCTACGTAAATTATCAGGGGAGAGACGACCCTGTACAAAACCAGTTTGGTCTGTGTGGATGAGAAGCACAGATTCCAGTTTCCAGACTCCAGTTCCAGCACAGAGTTAATATTTAAGAAATCAACATATAATCAACATTTAAAAGTGACACTGGTCTATGGGGGCGCCAGGTAACCTAGTGGTTAGAGCATTGGGCCAGTCACCGAAAGGTTGCTGGAACGAATCCCAGAGTTGACAAGGTAAAAAAACAAGTCGCTCTGCCCCTGAACAAAGCAGTTAACCTACTGTTCCTAGACCTTTTTTTCTTTAAGCAATGGCTTTTTCTGGCCACTCTTCCGTAAAGCCCAGCTCTGTGGAGTGTGCGACTTAAAGTGGTCCTATGAACAGATGCTCCAATCTCCGCTGTGGAGCTTTGCAGCTCCTTCAGGGTTATCTTTAGTCTCTTTGTTGTCTCTGTCATGTTTTGTCTTATATTGTCTTGTCATTTTGCTTTTCCCTCTGTTCGTTTTCCCCCTGCTGGTCTTTTTAGGTTCGTTCCCCTTTTTCTCTCTCCCTTCCTCTCTCTCTTCTCTCTATCGTTCCGTTCCTGCTCCCAGCTGTTCCTATTCCCCTAATCAATCATTTAGTCTTCCCACACCTGTTCCCTATCTTTTTCCCTGATTAGAGTCCCTATTTCTCCCCTTGTTTTCCGTTTCTGCCCTGTCGGATCCTTGTCTATTGTTCACCGTGCTGTGTCTGTGTATCGCCCTGTCGTGTCGTGTTTCCCTCAGATGCTGCGTGGTGAGCAGGTGTCTGAGTCTGCTACGTTCAAGTGCCTTCCCGAGGCAACCTGCAGTTCATGATCAAGTCTCCAGTCTGTTCTCGTCATTACGAGTGGAATTGTGGTTTATGATTGTATATTTACTTTACTGGATTAAAGACTCTGTTTTCGCCAAGTCGCTTTTGGGTCCTCATTCACCTGCATAACAGTCTCTCTGAATAATGCCCTCCTTGCCTGGTCCATGAGTTTTGGTGGGCAGCCCTCTTTTGGCAGGTTTGTTGTGGTGCCATATTCTTTACATTTTTTATAACAAATATAATGGTGCTCCATGGGATGTTCCTTGGTCTTCATGGTGCCATTTGCTTGGTGGTGCCCTTTGCTTAGTGGTGTTGCAGACTCTGGGGCCTTTCGGAACAGGTGTATAGAGTTGAAGACGGTAGTTTACATACACCTTAGCCAAATATATGTAAACTCAGTTTTTCACAATTCCTGACATTTAAACCTAGTAAAAATTCCCTGTCTTAGGTCAGGTAGGATCATGACTTTATTATAAGAATGTGAAATGTCAGAATAATAGTAGATAGAATGATTTATTTCAACTTTTATTTATTTCATCATATTCCCAGTGGGTCAGAAGTTCACATACACTCAATAGGTATTTGGTAGCATTTAAATTATTTAACTTGGGTCAAATGTTTCAGGTAGCCTTCCACAAGCTTCCCACAATAAGTTGGGTGAATTTTGGCCCATTCCTCCTGACAGAGCTGGTTTAACTGAGTCAGGTTTGTAGGCCTCCTTGCCCGCACACGCTTTTTCAGTTCTGCCCACACATTTTCTACAGGGTTGAGGTCGGGGCTTTATGATGGCCACTCCAACACCTTGACTTTGTTGTCCTTAAGCCATTTTGCCACAACTTTGGAAGTATGCTTGGGGTCATTGTCCAATTGGAAGACCCATTTGCGACCAAGCATTATCTTCCTGACTGATATCTTGAGATGTTGCTTTAATATCCACATAATTGTCCCTTCCTCATGATGCCATCTATTTTCTGAAGTGCACCAGTCCCTCCTGCAGCAAAGCACACCCACAACGTGATGCAACCCGTGCTTCACGGTTGGGATGATGTTCTTCGGCTTGCAAGCCTCCCCCTTTTCCCTCCAAACATAACGACGGTCATTATTGCCAAACAGTTCTATTTTTGTTTCATCAGACCAGATGACATTTCTCCAAAAAGTACGATCTTTGTCCCCATGTGCAGTTGCAAACCGTAGTCTGGCTTTTTTATGGCGGTTTTGGCACAGTGGCTCCTTCCTTGCTGAGCGGCCTTTCCTGTTATGTCGATATAGGACTCCTTTTACTGTTGCTATGGATACTTTTGTACCTCTTTCCTCCAGCCTCTTCACAAGGTCCTTTGCTGTTGTTCTGGGATTGATTTGCACTTTTCAGCAGCAAAGTAAGTTCATCACTAGGAGACAGAACGCGTCTCCTTCCTGAGCGGTATGGCGGCAGCGTGGTCCCATGGTGTTTATACTTGCATATTATTGTTTGTACAGATGAACGTGGTACCTTCAGGCGTTTGGAAATTGCTCCCAAGGATGAACCAGACTTGTGGAGGTCTACAATGTTTTTTCTGAGGCTGATTTCTTTTGATTTTCCCATGATGTCAAGCAAAGAGGCACTGAGTTTGAAGGTAGGCCTTGAAATACATCCACAGGTACACCTCCAATTGACTCAAATGATGTCCATTAGCCTATCAGAAGCTTCTAAAGCCATAACATAATTTTCTGGAATTTTCAAAGCTGTTTAAAGGCACAGTCAACTTAGTGTATGTAAACTTCTGACCCACTGGAATTGTGATACAGTGAATTATAAGTTAAATAATCTGTCTGTAAACAATTGTTGGAAAAATTACTTGTGTCATGCACAAAGTAGATGTCCTAAACGACTTGCCAAAACTATAGTTTGTTAACAAGAAACATGTGGAGTGGTTGAAAAACTAGTTTTAATGACTCCAACCTAAGTGTATGTAAACTTCCGACTTCAACTGTATATACTGTATATACTGAGATCCTGTGACACTTAGATTGCACACAGACTTCTGAAGGTAATTGGTTGCACCAGATCTTATTTAGGGGCTTCATAGCAAAGGGGGTGAATACATATACACAAACCACTTTTCCTTTTTTATAAAAGAAATGTAAAAAATGTAAACAAGTATTTTTTTTTTCATTTCACTTCACCAATTTGGACTATTTTGTGTATGTCCATTAAATGGAATCCAAATGAAAATCCATTTAAAATACAGGTTATAACGCAACAAAATAGGAAAAACGCCAAGGGGGATGAATACTTTTGCAAGGCACTTCAGGGTATCCCAGACCATTAATTAAAGGGCATACTGCTGTGTTCCGGTGCATTTCAAATAAAAATTGGAAGTGATTATTAACATAATCAATAATTGATGATTTGCTAGGAAATATATGTTGAATCTCCAAGATGGTGGTGTCATAGGAGGTCCCTCAAATTCAATGGGGAAAAAACAGGGCAGAGGGGTCAGATAAAAGTCTAGGAAAATAAACAACTTGAAATCTTGGAGAAAAAATAATTAAGGAACAAAAAAGTATATTCTTGAATAGGATTTGTGTACATAATAAAAAATAATAGCCCCTTTCATTAGAATGTGTTGTTCTCCATACTTCTTGAAGTCCCACATCTTGAGTGTTAAGGACAAGTATGACAGGATTGTTATGTAGTCATCTCTAGGACCAGGAATTTATCCAGAAGTTTTTTCTTTTAAATCACACTGTATGACCCGTCTAGAAAACATCTAGTCCATCATGGCCCATATAAAACCTTTTCATGGCCCATATAAAACCTTTTCATGGCCCATATAAAACTATTTCATGGCCCATATAAAACTATTTCATGGCCCATATAAAACCTTTTCATGGCCCATATAAAACCTTTTCATGGCCCATATAAAACCATTTCATGGCCCATATAAAACCATTTAATGGCCCATATAAAACCTTTTCATGGCCCATATAAAACCTTTTCATGGCCCATATAAAACCTTTTCATGGGCCATATAAAACCTTTTCATGGCCCATATAAAACCTTTTCATGGCCCATATAAAACCTTTTCATGGCCCATATAAAACCTTTTCATGGCCCATATAAAACCTTTTCATGGCCCATATAAAACCTTTTCATGGCCCATATAAAACCTTTTCATGGCCCATATAAAACCTTTTCATGGCCCATATAAAACCTTTTCATGGCCCATATAAAACCTTTTCATGGCCCATATAAAACCTTTTCATGGCCCATATAAAACCTTTTCATGGCCCATATAAAACTATTTCATGGCCCATATAAAACCTTTTCATGGCCCATATAAAACTATTTCCCTTGTGGTGCCACCTCTGACATCACCACACAATGTTACAATTGAACATATTCTGTTTGTACAATCTCACAATGTTTACTTACATATCTCAAAGTTGAGTTATGGTTGCCTATCGACCTAAAAACAATGTTAGGGGAATGGGCTTCCATAGTTTAGTTCTATGTGGCTCAGTTACTGCTACAATTTCTGAATGTAACAGGCTGTTACTGCAATTTAACTCAATAAAACAAGTCTTAAATATGAGGATAATTGTTTTCACACTGCCCTGCTCGGATAGGGGTAACTGTAGGGCGCGTGTCATACACGACCTCTGGAGTTAGTGCTTGAGACGTGATCATTTGGCAAGTTTACACAACAGTATTGTCTCTCCAGACCCTCTCTAAAATGTCCCTTTGCTATCGTCAATGTGAAAAAGGTCATAGAGAGTGAGGAGGTAGAGACGGATAGAGAGGAAGACCAAGTGCAAAAGAAAATACAGAAAAGCTAAAGAGAGAGCAGGAGAGAGAGAGAGGATCACCAAGATTCCCTCTAAAACGTGGATCCCGCTGCAGGTTGAAATGAAACACACACACACATTAGAAAGAGATAGTAATCACTGGGTGTGTCTGACTGGCCTTTTATCAATAAGTCATCACCATGCTGTATTAGCAGCCCCAGCTAGCACATGTGGTTCCTTGGATGTTATGGAAATGTACATTTTTGGTTTCCCATTGGTTCTGGGAATGAAGCCATACGTTTCCTGAACAATAAAACATAACATTTTTTTCCAAAGTTTTGAGAACGGAAGGTATACATCTAGCATGTTCTGGGAACTCATACAAAGCTGTTCATTTGAGTCTATTCAAACAGACCCCATTTCAAAGGAAACAAGCACTCATTTAGATCAGGTAGGGCCAATTAGTGGGCGCGGCCAACACACCTGAACACACATAACAAGATAGATGATAGAGAAAGTTTTGTTGATGCTGAAAACGGAATGCATATGTTTATAAATAACATTCTTAGAACATTCTATGAATGTTAGTAATGTTTTCTTTTGGTTTTAATTGAACATTTTAAATAGAAGCATGAGGAAACCTGAAGAAACGTTATGCTGAAGTACTGAAATTCCCATAGAAGAACATTGATTCCTAACGTTCTCTGAACGTTCTGAAAACATGACTTTAAATAAAACCATGACAAAAACAGTAGAAAACATTGAAGTACTGAATTCCCATAGAAGAATGTTGTTTCTTTATATTCTTGGAACAATTTGAGAACGTTCCTTTAAATAGAACCATGGGGAAACCTGTAGGAAACATTATACTGAGGTCCTGAAATTCCCACTTCAGAAACATAGGGTTCTCAGAACGTTATGTGCTAGCTCAGTATCTTACACCATTCCAGAACATTGGGGGAAGGTTGAATGCAAAATAACCATAGGACAAACACACTCACCAAGCTCTAAGAAACATGGTTCTCAGAACGTTATGTGCTAGCTCAGTATCTTACACCATTCCAGAACATTGGGGGAAGGTTGAATGCAAAATAACCATAGGACAAACACACTCACCAAGCTCTAAGAAACATGGTTCTCAGAACGTTATGTGCTAGCTGGGACATTTAGCACCATGATGATAGGCTAACACATACACACGCATGCACTCTCACGTGTACACGCACACACACACACACACACAGTACTAGTGGGATTTAGAAGCCAGCTAAATTATCAGCAGAACCTATCTGTGAGATTCCATCCAAATCACATTCAGACAGAACCATTTGGAGGAGAGGTATATAATGCTTTGGTGCATCAGTTATGCCTGATTCATACAATGGGTGGGTCTAATCCTGAAAGCTGATTGGTTAAAAGTGCATTCCAGTGGTGTCTTATCCACAAGTTACCACCAGTTAAACCTATGGTGTTAAAATGCCTATTTACTCTGTTCCATCTGACAGCGCAATCCACTGTCTCATCAGCCCAGCCAGGCATGTTATAAACTTGACCTCCACTATAAAAAGCATTGAGACATTATCTCACATGTCTTTTAGACTAACATTTAGTTTTCAACAGTGGAGATTTGTATAAACTAGTGATGCATCGATATGACATTTTTGGCCGATACCGATATCTGATATTTTCCTTGACAAAAAAACACGATACCGATATTTAACATTTTAGCGGCCTTTTAAGAATTCTAGTACAGATAAATAGTTAACACACACACATGGACGCATCAGTCTAACACACGGCATCACAGTTCAAGAGGCGTCACTACAGTCCTGGTTTGAATCCAGGCTGTATCACATCTGGCCGTGATTGGGGGTCCCATAGGGCGGTGCAAAATTGGCCCAGCTTCGTCCGGGTTTGGCCGGGGTAGGCTGTCATTGTAAATAATAATTTGATCTGAATTGACTTGCCTAGTTAAATAAAGGTTGCACACACACACACACACACACACACACACACACACACACACACACACACACACACACACACACACACACACACACACACACACACACACACACACACACACACACACACACACACACACACACACAGTTATTTTGTTGGCATTTACGTAAGAATAATGAAAATGACTGCAGTTTCTACTGGTCATTGTTTTTGGGCTGGTTGTATTGGTGCTAGCTAGGTACCAAGCTAAACCTAGCTACCTCAGAAGTTGCGGTCGAGCAAACGATGCTTTATTACCAACGCGGTATTGTAAACACATCGTTTGTGGCCGGTGTTTGCTTGTTTGTATGTATGTCTTGAAGCTAATAAAAGTGACACTATTTAATGTGTAACTCCGGTAGGGCAACATCTGAAAAATAGCACCCTTGGTAGTGTGTACCGGTGCTCAACCAGTCGGTGAAGGCCAACATCACCCAGACAGAGAACAGTTGATTGTCAAGGGCAATGAATTCCATTATCTTGGCGTTAATGGATTTCCCCTTTGAGTGGTCTGGCTGAAATGTTCTTACTCTTCCAAATGACTGCTGGACTTGTTGACTGCTCCATCCACACAGCAGACATTTTGGGCGAGGTTATGCATGCTGTGTTGCACGTGTAGTGCAACATTTTACACGGCGTCATTATGACATGTACCTATGGTATATAGGTATACACGTCAGCGTTGACATCGGTTTTGCATATTGGTGTTAAACTAGACACCGGCCTTTTTAGCTAATATCGGGTGATTCTAATATGTTCACCAAAATATTGTGTATCCCTAGTATAAACCTTGCTGTCTGTCTCTTCGACATTTGCAACATTGCTTCAATATTCAAATTCAATCTTGAACTGTCCCATAGTAATGAACGTGTAGGAGTCGGGACGAGAGAGAAAGGCAGGCAGCGTTTCTCCGCCAGTCGAAATCATGAATCAGCCGGCATCATTTTTATGGATATATATAAAGAAATGTCAATTGAAAAAAGGTCAAACGAAACTGTGCATCTAGTTTTCAGTCTTTCCAGCTTCCGATTGAAGTGGTTGTGTTAGCTGTGTTGTTGGCTAGCTCCTCTGAACAACAGTGTCCTGACGAGAGAGCACATTTTCTATGCCAGGCGAAACCGCATTATCTCATTGTTATGGATGTGTCCAAATAAATGTCACTAGAAAACAGCTTAAACGAATGCAGCTACTGTTGTTATTCTGTCTACATTGTTTGACATGACTATAAGTTAGCCGTAGTTAGCTAGCTAGCAAGCAAGGGAGAAGAACGTTGCCAGCCAGTATAGCTGAAATATTTAGAACAAACGACTGGGTCGCTGCCATAGATACAGAAAAAAAAGACTGAACGACTGGGTTGTGTCTCTGGCAACCGAACCAATAGAACAAACGACCAGTTGGCTTCGGTAGAAACCCTAGATTTGCCTTGGGACTAGATCTTGTGGAAGGATGAAATAGTATGAATAAATTCATCAAAATAAAGTTTTTAATGAAAATATGTCTGAATATGTTGGTAACCCATTGTAGAAAAGTGATATTGCCCTCGAAGCCGGTGTTTGGAAGTGTCACATCTTCTCCTGCTCCTCCTCTCCGGCGTACGACGTCACCAGAATTCTAACCACATGTCCTGGGATTCATCATTGCACACACCTGGCACTCATCATAACACGCACCTGTTATTGATTATGATTCACACCTGGACTTCATTAGCTTCATCATTTCCTCCCCTTTATATGTCATTCCCTTATGTTTTCTCACCAGTTGGTATTGTTCTTGTTTACCAGCGTGTAGCCTTATGGAATTGTCTCGTTACTGGTTATGTTGTTTTATTAAACATTTCACCTGCACCTGCTTCCCGACTCACAGTTCTGTTATTACAGGAAGATATATTGGCACGGTTTGCCGGCCTGAGACGAACAATACCCGTGCCAATATATCCTCCAAACACCAGCTTCTCTGGCATTATCACTTAAATGACATACACAATCACAAACACATACATAAACACACATTCTCTCTCCATGTCTCTCTCTCCCTCAAACACAGAAACAGGAGTATGCCTATAAAGGACAAAGGGGTGACAGACACTATGGGTGTTTAAGTATTCAGGAAACTTTAGGCCTCTGATGAAACAGATGAGCTTTGAAGGAATCCTCCCAGGGACACCCAACCCTCCCCTGAACTGAGCCTTCACTCCATCATCAAACACACACAGAAGGAGAAAGAGACAATGAGAGAGGATAGGGTCTGTCTTCACGCATACTCTCGACTCTGTGTTTCCTACACAACGATCTCAGCACTGAAAGATCACAAACTGCTCTCAATTCGGAACCACATACACACATGCAGGCACACATACAGACACACACACTTGATTCCAGTGAGTGCTCTGTTCTGTAGGCTGCAGATATGCTGTTTGTCCTTCACTGAGATAGATCGCATGAAAAATGGAATGAATTGCCTCAGAGGAGAAACCACAAGCCAAATAAGCTTTACATCACATAGTAATGAATGTACATCTCCTAGATCAGGTATTCCCAAACTGGGGTACTGGGGTACACACAATGCCGTCGGGGGTACGCCACATAAAAATGTGATTCACATCAAAAAATATATATCTTTTTTTAAATACTTTTCTTCACATTTTCAAACAGTCCATTTAGTAAGGCCCGTGTCCATAGAAACACATACCAACTCTACTGGTAGTACTGCTACTACCAGCAATACTACACCTTCAACTGTCGACACAAGTTGTTCTGCTTCCACGAGAACACCCAATGCTAGCATCAGTAATTCTACATTTGTTGTTAGCAGAGCTAGCACGGACACTGACAGATGTGAATCTGATGCAGCCGAAGAGCTACTGCCCCCTTACCTGGGAAAGCAATGAACAACAGACCGGGACGTTGGATCATCGAAGAGGCGTAAATATGATGAGAACTACATTTATTTGGGGTTCACTTATATTGGGAGGAGTGCCTTTCCTCAGCCACAGTGTGCTATACAGTTGAAGTCGGAAGTTTACATACACCTTAGCCAAATACATTTAAAACTCAGTTTTTCACAAATCCGGACATTTAAACCTAGTAAAAATGTCCTGTTTTAGGTCAGTTAGGACCACCACTTTATTATAAGAATGTGAAATGTCAGAATAATAGTGGAGAGAATGATTTATTTCAGCTTTTATTTCTTTCATCACATTTCCAGTGGGTCAGAAGTTTACATACACTCAATTAGTATTTGGTAGCATTGCCTTTAAATTGTTTAACTTGGGTCAAACCTTTCAGGTAGCCTTCCACAAGCTTCCCACAATAAGTTAGGTCAATTTTGGCCCATTCCTCCTGACAGTGCTGGTGTAACTGAGTCAGGTTTGTAGGCCTCCTTGCTCACACACGCTTTTTCAGTTCTGCCCACCAATTTTCTATGGGATTGAGATCAGGGCTTTGTGATGGCCACTCCAATACCTTGACTTTGTTGTCCTTAAGCCATTTTGCCACAACTTTGGAAGTATGCTTGGGGTCATTGTCCATTTGGAAGACCCATTTGCGACCAACATTTAACTTCCTGACTGATGTCTTTGAGATGCTGCCTCAATATATCCACATAATTTCCCTCCCTTATGATGCCATCTATTTTGTGAAGTGCACCAGTCCCTCCTGCATCCCCACAATATGATGCTACCACCCCTGTGCTTCATGGTTGGGATGGTGTTCTTCGGCTTGCAAGCCTCCCCATTTTTCCTCCAAACACAACGATGGTCATTTTCAGACCAGAGGACATTTCTCCAAAAAGTACGATCTTTGTCCCCATGTGCAGTTGCAAACCGTAGTCTGGCTTTTCTTTGGCGGTTTTGGATCAGTGGCTTCTTCCTTGCTGAGCGGTTATGTCATCAGGTTATGTCGATATAGGACTCCTTTTACTTTGGATATAGATACTTTTGTAACTATTTCCTCCAGCATCTTCACAAGGTCCTTTGCTGTTGTTCTGGGATTGATTTGCACTTTTTGCACCAAAGTACGTTCAGCTCTAGGAGACAGAACACGTCTCCTTCCTGAGTGGTATGACGGCTGCGTGGTCCAATGGTGTTTATACTTGCATACTATTGTTTGTATAGATGAACGTGGTACCTTCAGGCATTCGGAAATTGTTCCCAAGGATGAACCAGACTCGTAATTGTCTGGAATTTTCAAAGCTGTTTAAAGACACAGACAACTTAGTGTATGTAAACTTCTGACCCACTGGAATTGTGATACAGTGAATTATAAGTGAAATAATCTGTAAACAATTGTTGGAGAAATTACTTGTGTCATGCACAAAGTAGATGTCCTAACCGACTTGCCAAAACTATACTTTGTTAACAAGAACTTTGTGGAGTGGTTGAAAAACAAGTTTTAATGACTCCAACCTAAGTGTATGTAAACTTCCGACTTCAACTGTATGTGCAAAAGTACTATCTCACAACTCGATGAAACCTTCACTCTTGTGCAGACATTTAGAAACAAAACATGGCAAATTGAAAAATAAGCCTCAGGAGTTTTTTTATCGAGAATTAAGACCATTTTTGAGTAGCAAGAGATATAAAAGCAACAGTTACCACCAATAAGAATGGGCTAGAAGCGTCTTATATGGTGAGCTACCGAGTGACTAGGACAAGGACAATTGTGGAGGACTTAATTCTTCCTGCTGCCGCGGATATGGCTGGGACAATGTTGGAGGAAAAGGACACAAAAAAAACTATACAGACAATGCCTTCATCAAACAACACTGTTTCACGACGCATCAGTGACATGGCAGGAGATGTTTTGAAGCAATTACTGCTTCGCATACAAGCTACTGAATTGTATGTGTTACAATTGGATGAGTCAACATACATGGCGGGCCTGGCACAGCTCCTGGTATTACGTTTATGGGGGGTCAATTAAAGAAGACATCCTCTTCTGCAAACCACTGGAAACCAGGACAACAGGATATGATATTTTTAAAGTACTGGACAGCTTTGTGACATCAAACGGACTTTGGTGGTCAAGATGTGTTGATATCTGTACTGATGGCGCAAAAGCTGGGTTGACAGGGAGACATAGTAGAGTGGCATCGTGTGTGCAATCAGTTGCTCCCGACGCCACTTGGGTACACTGCAGCATCCAGCAAGAGGCTCTTGCTGCCAAGGGAATGCCTGACAGCTTCAAAGACATTTTGGACACTACAGTGAAAATGGTTAACTTTGTTAAAAGCAAGGCCCATGAACTCGTGTGTATTTTCTGCACTATGCAATGATATGGGCAGCGACCATGTAACGCTTTAACAACATACAGAAAGAAGTGCGCTGGTTATCAAGGAGCAAAGTATTTACATGTTTTTTTAAATTGAGAGACGAGCTGAAAGTTTTCTTTAATGACCATAGTTTTCACTTGTCTGACTGCTTGCATAATGATGAGTTTCTCACAGGACTGGCCTATCTGGGTGAAGTTTTTTTTCACCTGAATGATCTGAATCTAGGATTACAGGGACTCTCCACAACTATAGTCAAAGTGCGGAACAAAATTGAGGCTATGATTAAGAAGTTGGAGCTCTTCTCTGTCTGCATTAACAAGGACAACACACAGGTCTTTCCATCATTGTATGATTTTTTTTGTGTGCAAATGAACTCAAGCTTACGGACAATGTCAAATGTGATATTGCGAAACACCTGAGTGAGTTAGGTGCTCAATTACGCAGGTACTTTCCCAAAACACATAACACAAACAACTGGATTCGTTATCCCTTTCATGCCCTGCCTTCAGTACACTTACCGATATCTGAACAAGAGAGCGTCATTGAAATTGCAACAAGCGGTTCTGTGAAAATTGAATTTACTCAGAAGCCAGTGCCAGATTTCTGGATTGGGTTGCGCTCAGAGTATCCTGCTTTGGCAAATCACAATGTTAAGACTCTCGCCGATACAACCCAACTTTTTCAAATGTAACTAGGCAAGTCAGATAAGAACACATTCTTATTTACAATGACAGCCTAACCCGGACGACACTGGGCCAATTGTGCACCGCCCTATGGGACTCCCAATCAAGGCCAGATGTGATGCAGCCTGGATTCAAACCAGGTACTGCAGTGATGCGTCTTGTACTGAGATGCAGTGTCTTAGACCACTGTACCACTCGAGGCCAAACATTGTAGACCTATATGCATCCTTTCAAGCACACCCTTCTCATTAACCTGTGGTGAGTCATTCAAAATTGTAATATTATTATATTATTATTTGTGCCCTGGTCCTATATGAGCTCTTTGTCACTTCCTCATGAGCCGGGTTGTGACAAAAACTCACACTCATTCTAATGTTTAATAAATATATTGTGTAGTGTGTGTGGCAGGCTTATAATGATGGTAAAAATCAACATTTGAGAGTGTGCTGACCCTGGTGCTAGAGGGGGTACGCAGCTGGAGGTTGAATGTTTGAAGGGGTACGGGACTATAAAAAGTTTGGGAACCACTGTCCTAAATCAATAACACACACGCCTCAGTCTCTATCCACAATCAAAACAGAAATAATAGCAAACCACAAGTTGGCCCAGCACAATAGTTTTCTTCAGAACTACACATGTGGAAACCCATCCACTGGAATAGTAATGGAAGATGCTGACCTATGGAAGAGGCTAGAGGTCACCACACTAAAACACTGCTGCACAGAGGCCCTGATCCATCCATGTCCGTGGACAAGGCACAACCTATGATTGGGTCCTCAAAGTGCTCTCTCACCTCATTGGTGTTCCAGCGGTGGCGCTCCTTGGGTAGAGAGGAACATTTGGGCAAACACTCCAACAGCTTCTTAGGTAGGTAGATCTTCAACTGGCCGGGCTCACCTAGAGAGACAGAGAGACAGACAGAGAGACAGACAGAGAGACAGACAGAGAGACAGAGAGACAGACAGACAGACAGACGGGTTATTGACTGAGTTTGAGTGAAGGACCTCTGTTAACCCCAGGAGACGTGAGACTCCTGAACATGCTCATGCACACACGCTGACACAACGTGTGTATGTGTGTGAGAGAGGGGGAAGGGGGGGGTATAGATAGATAGTGATAGAGACAGTGAGAGTGTATTCAGGCACGTATGCTCACCCTAATCAATTATGCATTTATTAATAGAAGCCCTGAGAAGACAGAATTTCAAACAGCTGAATGGCGCTGGCTTAGGTAAAGCCTAATTTCTTATTTAGCAGCACTCCGGACTCACTGCTATGAATGCCAATCAGTGTTTAAATCCTCTCCTCCACACACACACACACATATCCCGCCCAGTGTCCCCGATGTTCCGACCACTGATCAGAGGAATTCTCATCAGGGCCCTGCCTTTGAGATGCACTAGAAAACCCACATGAAACCGGCGATCAAACACTCCCACCATATGCATGCAAGCACACACACTCATACATCTCATGTGCGTGGTTGTGTGCGTGTGGACCACCTAAGTTTATATCTCCCTTGGGACTTTCCAGAACGATCCTACCACCAACAAATTCCCATGGCAACACACTTCCATCTGAACAGCATCTTTACAGGTACCTATATAAGAATCAAATATGCTACAAATGAACGTCCAGCACACTGCACATTCCCCATCCATTAGTTGATGAATATTTTACCTTCCAAAACTGTCATTTCCACATGTATTACTGAAAAAAAACAATACCCCTGTGAGTCTGTCAGTTAATTATAAAACTTTCCAGAGTAAAGAACTCTCAAATGCAACTCTTACAGCAGCATACCACCCTCATCCCTCCCACTGCTGGCTTGTCTCTAAGCAGGGTTCGTCCTGGTCAGTCCCTGGATGGGAGACCAGATGCCGCTGGAAGTGGTGTTAGAGGACCAGTAGGAGGCACTCTTTTCTCTGGTCAAAAAAGTATCCCAGGGCAGTGATTGGGGACATTGCCCTGTGCAGGGTGCTGTCTTTTGGATGGGACGTTCAACGGTGTCCTGACTCTCTGTGGTCACTAAAGATCCCATGGCACTTATTGTAAGAGTAGGGGTGTTAAATAAATACAAATATTTCTCCCAGTACTGAGGAGAAAGGTCATATTTCCCCCTTTTCTAAATAAAATGAATGTGAATGAATGGCTCATTGCACGGAAACTAGATAGAGATAGTTTAGAGGGGAAGGAAGAAGA